>NW_027365748.1:0-95389 GCF_046119375.1 Phyllobates terribilis | reverse complement strand
CGGTGCAATTCTGAAATTTTTTTGCTTTTTTCCTGTTAATCCTAGCATGGATAAAGAAGATTCAAAGAGAGTGAGATGCAGCTCCTTTCATTAACGGTGCAATTCTGAAATTTTTTGCTTTTCTGTTAATCCTAGCATGATACAGAAGAGTCAAGAGAGGAGATGCCAGCTCCTTTCATTCAGTCAGTAGCTTCAAACATTTGGTATATGACAAAACATGTTTTCAATGGCAAAAATCAATGAATATTATTGTAAATGCACAAACAGGGTGCAATTCTGAAATTTTTTGCTTTTTCCTGTTAATCCTAGCATGATAAAGAAGATTCAAAGAGAGTGAGATGCCAGCTCCTTTCATTCAGTCAGTAGCTTCAAACATTTCTGGTATATGAAAAACATGTTTTTCAATGGCAAAAATCAATGAATATTGTAAATGCACAAACAGTAATATCTCCACATTGCACGGTGCAATTCTGAAATTTTTTAGCTTTTTCCTGTTAATCCTAGCATGATAAAGAAGATTCAAAGAGAGTGAGATGCCAGCTCCTTTCATTCAGTCAGTAGCTTCAAACATTTCTGGTATATGAAAAACATGTTTTTCAATGGCAAAAATCAATGAATATTGTAAATGCACAAACAGTAATATCTCCACATTGCAAGGTGCAATTCTGAAATTTTTTGCTTTTTCCTGTTAATCCTAGCATGATAAAGAAGATTCAATGAGATTGAGATGCCAGCTCCTTTCATTCAGTCAGTAGCTTCAAACATTTCTGGTATATGAAAAACATGTTTTTCAATGGCAAAAATCAATGAATATTGTAAATGCACAAACAGTAATATCTCCACATTGCAAGGTGCAATTCTGAAATTTTTTGCTTTTTCCTGCTAATCCTAGCATGATAAAGAAGATTCAAAGAGAGTGAGATGCCAGCTCCTTTCATTCAGTCAGTAGCTTCAAACATTTCTGGTGTATGAAAAACATGTTTTTCAATGGCAAAAATCAATGAATATTGTAAATGCACAAACAGTAATATCTCCACATTGCAAGGTGCAATTCTGAATTTTTTGCTTTTTCCTGTTAATCCTAGCATGATAAAGAAGATTCAATGAGATTGAGATGCCAGCTCCTTTCATTCAGTCAGTAGCTTCAAACATTTCTGGTATATGAAAAACATGTTTTTCAATGGCAAAAATCAATGAATATTGTAAATGCACAAACAGTAATATCTCCACATTGCAAGGTGCAATTCTGAAATTTTTTGCTTTTTCCTGCTAATCCTAGCATGATAAAGAAGATTCAAAGAGAGTGAGATGCCAGCTCCTTTCATTCAGTCAGTAGCTTCAAACATTTCTGGTATATGAAAAACATGTTTTTCAATGGCAAAAATCAATGAATATTGTAAATGCACAAACAGTAATATCTCCACATTGCAAGGTGCAATTCTGAAATTTTTTGCTTTTTCCTGCTAATCCTAGCATGATAAAGAAGATTCAAAGAGAGTGAGATGCCAGCTCCTTTCATTCAGTCAGTAGCTTCAAACATTTCTGGTATATGAAAAACATGTTTTTCAATGGCAAAAATCAATGAATATTGTAAATGCACAAACAGTAATATCTCCACATTGCAAGGTGCAATTCTGAAATTTTTTGCTTTTTCCTGCTAATCCTAGCATGATAAAGAAGATTCAAAGAGAGTGAGATGCCAGCTCCTTTCATTCAGTCAGTAGCTTCAAACATTTCTGGTATATGAAAAACATGTTTTTCAATGCAAAAATCAATGAATATTGTAAATGCACAAACAGTAATATCTCCACATTGCACGGTGCAATTCTGAAATTTTTAGCTTTTTCCTGTTAATCTTAGCATGATAAAGAAGATTCAAAGAGAGTGAGATGCCAGCTCCTTTCATTCAGTCAGTAGCTTCAAACATTTCTGGTATATGAAAAACATGTTTTTCAATGGCAAAAATCAATGAATATTGTAAATGCACAAACAGTAATATCTCCACATTGCAAGGTGCAATTCTGAAATTTTTTGCTTTTCCTGCTAATCCTAGCATGATAAAGAAGATTCAAAGAGAGTGAGATGCCAGCTCCTTTCATTCAGTCAGTAGCTTCAAACATTTCTGGTATATGAAAAACATGTTTTTCAATGGCAAAAATCAATGAATATTGTAAATGCACAAACAGTAATATCTCCACATTGCACGGTGCAATTCTGAAATTTTTAGCTTTTTCCTGTTAATCCTAGCATGATAAAGAAGATTCAAAGAGAGTGAGATGCCAGCTCCTTTCATTCAGTCAGTAGCTTCAAACATTTCTGGTATATGAAAAACATGTTTTTCAATGGCAAAAATCAATGAATATTGTAAATGCACAAACAGTAATATCTCCACATTGCAAGGTGCAATTCTGAAATTTTTTGCTTTTTCCTGCTAATCCTAGCATGATAAAGAAGATTCAAAGAGAGTGAGATGCCAGCTCCTTTCATTCAGTCAGTAGCTTCAAACATTTCTGGACAGTTTTTCAATGGCAAAAATCAATGAATATTGTAAATGCACAAACAGTAATATCTCCACATTGCAAGGTGCAATTCTGAAATTTTTTGCTTTTTCCTGCTAATCCTAGCATGATAAAGAAGATTCAAAGAGAGTGAGATGCCAGCTCCTTTCATTCAGTCAGTAGCTTCAAACATTTCTGGTATATGAAAAACATGTTTTTCAATGGCAAAAATCAATGAATATTGTAAATGCACAAACAGTAATATCTCCACATTGCAAGGTGCAATTCTGAAATTTTTTGCTTTTTCCTGCTAATTCTAGCATGATAAAGAAGATTCAAAGAGAGTGAGATGCCAGCTCCTTTCATTCAGTCAGTAGCTTCAAACATTTCTGGTATATGAAAAACATGTTTTTCAATGGCAAAAATCAATGAATATTGTAAATGCACAAACAGTAATATCTCCACATTGCACGGTGCAATTCTGAAATTTTTAGCTTTTTCCTGCTAATCCTAGCATGATAAAGAAGATTCAAAGAGAGTGAGATGCCAGCTCCTTTCATTCAGTCAGTAGCTTCAAACATTTCTGGTATATGAAAAACATGTTTTTCAATGGCAAAAATCAATGAATATTGTAAATGCACAAACAGTAATATCTCCACATTGCAAGGTGCAATTCTGAAATTTTTTGCTTTTTCCTGCTAATCCTAGCATGATAAAGAAGATTCAAAGAGAGTGAGATGCCAGCTCCTTTCATTCAGTCAGTAGCTTCAAACATTTCTGGTATATGAAAAACATGTTTTTCAATGGCAAAAATCAATGAATATTGTAAATGCACAAACAGTAATATCTCCACATTGCAAGGTGCAATTCTGAAATTTTTTGCTTTTTCCTGCTAATCCTAGCATGATAAAGAAGATTCAAAGAGAGTGAGATGCCAGCTCCTTTCATTCAGTCAGTAGCTTCAAACATTTCTGGTATATGAAAACTGTTTTTCAATGGCAAAAATCAATGAATATTGTAAATGCACAAACAGTAATATCTCCACATTGCAAGGTGCAATTCTGAAATTTTTTGCTTTTTCCTGCTAATCCTAGCATGATAAAGAAGATTCAAAGAGAGTGAGATGCCAGCTCCTTTCATTCAGTCAGTAGCTTCAAACATTTCTGGTATATGAAAAACATGTTTTTCAATGGCAAAAATCAATGAATATTGTAAATGCACAAACAGTAATATCTCCACATTGCAAGGTGCAATTCTGAAATTTTTTGCTTTTTCCTGCTAATTCTAGCATGATAAAGAAGATTCAAAGAGAGTGAGATGCCAGCTCCTTTCATTCAGTCAGTAGCTTCAAACATTTCTGGTATATGAAAAACATGTTTTTCAATGGCAAAAATCAATGAATATTGTAAATGCACAAACAGTAATATCTCCACATTGCACGGTGCAATTCTGAATTTTTAGCTTTTTCCTGTTAATCCTAGCATGATAAAGAAGATTCAAAGAGAGTGAGATGCCAGCTCCTTTCATTCAGTCAGTAGCTTCAAACATTTCTGGTATATGAAAAACATGTTTTTCAATGGCAAAAATCAATGAATATTGTAAATGCACAAACAGTAATATCTCCACATTGCAAGGTGCAATTCTGAAATTTTTTGCTTTTTCCTGTTAATCCTAGCATGATAAAGAAGATTCAAAGAGAGTGAGATGCCAGCTCCTTTCATTCAGTCAGTAGCTTCAAACATTTCTGGTATATGAAAAACATGTTTTTCAATGGCAAAAATCAATGAATATTGTAAATGCACAAACAGTAATATCTCCACATTGCACGGTGCAATTCTGAAATTTTTAGCTTTTTCCTGTTAATCCTAGCATGATAAAGAAGATTCAAAGAGAGTGAGATGCCAGCTCCTTTCATTCAGTCAGTAGCTTCAAACATTTCTGGTATATGAAAAACGTTTTACAATGGCAAAAATCAATGAATATTGTAAATGCACAAACAGTAATATCTCCACATTGCACGGTGCAATTCTGAAATTTTTAGCTTTTTCCTGTTAATCCTAGCATGATAAAGAAGATTCAAAGAGAGTGAGATGCCAGCTCCTTTCATTCAGTCAGTAGCTTCAAACATTTCTGGTATATGAAAAACATGTTTTTCAATGGCAAAAATCAATGAATATTGTAAATGCACAAACAGTAATATCTCCACATTGCAAGGTGCAATTCTGAAATTTTTTGCTTTTTCCTGTTAATCCTAGCATGATAAAGAAGATTCAAAGAGAGTGAGATGCCAGCTCCTTTCATTCAGTCAGTAGCTTCAAACATTTCTGGTATATGAAAAACATGTTTTTCAATGGCAAAAATCAATGAATATTGTAAATGCACAAACAGTAATATCTCCACATTGCAAGGTGCAATTCTGAAATTTTTTGCTTTTTCCTGCTAATCCTAGCATGATAAAGAAGATTCAAAGAGAGTGAGATGCCAGCTCCTTTCATTCAGTCAGTAGCTTCAAACATTTCTGGTATATGAAAAACATGTTTTTCAATGGCAAAAATCAATGAATATTGTAAATGCACAAACAGTAATATCTCCACATTGCAAGGTGCAATTCTGAAATTTTTTGCTTTTTCCTGCTAATCCTAGCATGATAAAGAAGATTCAAAGAGAGTGAGATAATAATTCAAAAGGAACTGTCAAATTTAAGGGTAGAGCTAAAATCAGAAATTTCTTCTTCCTATGATGCGATTATTCGGAAATCAAAATTTAATTACTATGCGGCTCTAAATAAACCTACCCGCTTTATGGCCCGCCTAGTTAAATGTAAAAGAGCAATTAATAGAATAGATAAAATAAAGAATGATAGTGGAATAACGTTTTGTCACCCTAAAGATATAGTGAACCAGTTTGCAGACTTTTACAAAAAACTCTATAATATCAAGACTGACCCTCTAATTCCCCATCCTCACCCAGACGCAATCAACAAATTTCTATCCTCCATTAACCTACCGAAATTGAGCCCTCTGGATCACGAGTCATTGAACAAGCCTTTTTCTAACCTTGAAATTATTAACACAATAAAGCAACTTAAAGCTTTCAAGGCCCCGGGTCCAGATGGGTTCATTAATGAGTATTATAAAACTTTTTGCGACCTACTTTCTCTCCCTCTTACGAAAATTTTCAATCATGCTTCCTCAATAAGCTCCTTCCCCTCAGAAATGCTGGAAGCTACCATTACCTTAATACCCAAGTCTAAAGAAGAGAGAGATAATGTTAAAAATTATAGGCCCATTTCGCTAATTAATACTGACATTAAGATATATTCGAAAATTCTGGCCAATCGTTTATCGACTATTCTCCCATCTCTCATCAACGACGATCAAATTGGCTTCGTTGGTGGGAGACAAGCAACTGATGGCTCTAGAAGACTCTTGAATATTATTAAGGTTATCAATACGGCGAAACTCCCAACTTCATTGCTTGCCCTAGATGCTGAAAAAGCTTTCGACAGGCTAAATTGGCTATACCTTAAATTGACCCTTATTAAATTTGGTTTTGACAACAATTTTCTCTCTTCAATTATGGCCCTTTATTCTAACCCCCAAGCAAAAATCTATGTTAACAATTATCTCTCAAACCCAATCCCTATTACAAATGGTACTAGACAGGGTTGCCCGCTTTCCCCTCTTCTCTTTGTCCTGGCTATGGAGCCTCTTGCTCAGAGGATCAGAGAAAATACTGACATCAGAGGGATATCTACCCCATCTCGAGAATTTAAAATTGGCCTCTTTGCAGATGATGTTATGCTTTCCCTGCTGGACCCAATAAATTCAGTTGCGGAGGTTTCGAAGGTTCTAGAAATATTCTCTCAGATTTCTTATTTTAAGATCAATAATGAGAAGTCTAAACTTTTAAACATTAATCTGGACCGTCAGACGAGAGAGGTTTTACACTCGAGATTTTCCTTTGGTGTGGCTAAACGCAATCTGATTTATTTGGGGATCAGTATTGGTAAAAATATTAACTCAACAATCTCTGACAATCTGGTTCTGATTGATGACATCGTCCGAGGAGATTTGATGGACTTTATGAAGAGAGATTTGTCGTGGTGGGGTAGAGTCCTCTCTATCAAGATGTTTGTTCTTCCCAAAATTTTATATTTTTTCCGCAACCTTCCTTTAGCTATTTCCCACATCTTTGTTCAAAAAATCCAAAATCAGATTAATTCTTATGTCTGGGATAATAAACGTGCGAGGATATCTGCAGATATATTGTACAAGAATAAAAGTAACGGAGGTCTGAGCCACCCTAATATTTCCGCTTATTATTTGGCAAACCTTATCAAACAGAGCAGTAATTGGTTTAATTCTGACAGTCCCCCAGCTTGGATGATTCTAGAGACTTTCTTAAATAACGGCTCCTCTCCTCGTGATTTGTTACTTAGGCATCTCTTTAAACAGTGCACTCATGATTCTTCCCACCCTATTTTCCAGGCGATTATTGACGCTTGGAAAAAAATCGCTAAAAGAAAGAAAAAGAGCTCCTTGAAAGATTCTGATATGGTTAAGCTTTCTCTTGTCAAAAAATTCCCAATTGGTTTTGTTGCTGATCTATATAACTCTTCCATTCCAGATCAATGGGACAATAAAGGGTTGAGAAAAATTGGAGACCTGTATGAAGCTTCTGTTTTTATTCCTTTCCAAACTCTTAAAAAAAGATTCAACTTACCCTCTTCTGATTTCTTTTTATATTCTCATTTAAAAAACATAATTCTGGAATTCATTTCTGGCAAACTTATCATTTCTGAAACCTCGGTGAACCTGTTAAGCAACCCATCCCATAAAATTTTTTGGAGCCTGAGACACATATATAACAGTTTCAATAATGACCTTTCTTTTCAAAAACACCTTTACATGATAAGATGGGAAAAAGACCTAAAACTCAATTTCCAATCCGACCAATGGGAGAATGCTGTTCTTTTTTCCCAAGCCTCTAATATATCTATGCCCTTACAAGAGGCCTACTTCAAAATTCTAACCAGATGGTATTACACTCCAATCAGGCTACATCATATAAAGCCCAGCAACTCTCCCCTTTGTTGGAGGGAGTGCGGCCTTAGGGGAGATCTTTTACATCTCTTTTGGAGCTGCACGAAAATCCGTAATCTATGGGCTCAGATCTCTTCTTTGGTTGATGATCTTTTAGGTAGACCATTAGTATTGACCCCTCAAAGGGCTTTACTATCCTTGGATCTTGAATCATGCAAGTCATTTGAAAGATCTCTGGTGATTCATTTATTTTCAGTTTGTAAGAACGCATTGGCTTTTTATTGGAGAAAGTCACACGTCCCCACTCTGGAGGACTTAGTTGATAAGATGAATCTTCACAGAATATTTGAACTCAGATTTGCCCTTATCAACAATAACTTAATTAAATTCTCTAGGAAGTGGGATATTTGGTCCACTAGGTTCCCTCAACCTTCTTATAATGCTGGAACATCTCAATGTGTGTCATGTTTAGCTCATTAATATGTCTAATTTGCTATTGATAGTAATGTGTGCTTAAATTGTTCAAGTTTATGTACTATCGTATATATTTTTTGACGAACAAATTTCTCCCATCTTTCCTGTTTATCCATTCCTGTTTATACCTTTTTCCCTTCCCCTTCCCTCAGAATTTTCCCTTTACTACGAACATTCTTTTGTCATTACTTTTATGCTACGATTGTTATTCCCCTGTTAAATTGGTTTTTAAAAATAAAAAAAAATATGGTAAAACAAAGAGAGTGAGATGCCAGCTCCTTTCATTCAGTCAGTAGCTTCAAACATTTCTGGTATATGAAAAACATGTTTTTCAATGGCAAAAATCAATGAATATTGTAAATGCACAAACAGTAATATCTCCACATTGCAAGGTGCAATTCTGAAATTTTTTGCTTTTTCCTGCTAATCCTAGCATGATAAAGAAGATTCAAAGAGAGTGAGATGCCAGCTCCTTTCATTCAGTCAGTAGCTTCAAACATTTCTGGTATATGAAAAACATGTTTTTCAATGGCAAAAATCAATGAATATTGTAAATGCACAAACAGTAATATCTCCACATTGCAAGGTGCAATTCTGAAATTTTTTGCTTTTTCCTGCTAATCCTAGCATGATAAAGAAGATTCAAAGAGAGTGAGATGCCAGCTCCTTTCATTCAGTCAGTAGCTTCAAACATTTCTGGTATATGAAAAACATGTTTTTCAATGGCAAAAATCAATGAATATTGTAAATGCACAAACAGTAATATCTCCACATTGCACGGTGCAATTCTGAAATTTTTTGCTTTTTCCTGTTAATCCTAGCATGATAAAGAAGATTCAAAGAGAGTGAGATGCCAGCTCCTTTCATTCAGTCAGTAGCTTCAAACATTTCTGGTATATGAAAAACATGTTTTTCAATGGCAAAAATCAATGAATATTGTAAATGCACAAACAGTAATATCTCCACATTGCAAGGTGCAATTCTGAAATTTTTTGCTTTTTCCTGTTAATCCTAGCATGATAAAGAAGATTCAATGAGATTGAGATGCCAGCTCCTTTCATTCAGTCAGTAGCTTCAAACATTTCTGGTATATGAAAAACATGTTTTTCAATGGCAAAAATCAATGAATATTGTAAATGCACAAACAGTAATATCTCCACATTGCAAGGTGCAATTCTGAAATTTTTTGCTTTTTCCTGCTAATCCTAGCATGATAAAGAAGATTCAAAGAGAGTGAGATGCCAGCTCCTTTCATTCAGTCAGTAGCTTCAAACATTTCTGGTATATGAAAAACATGTTTTTCAATGGCAAAAATCAATGAATATTGTAAATGCACAAACAGTAATATCTCCACATTGCACGGTGCAATTCTGAAATTTTTTGCTTTTTCCTGTTAATCCTAGCATGATAAAGAAGATTCAAAGAGAGTGAGATGCCAGCTCCTTTCATTCAGTCAGTAGCTTCAAACATTTCTGGTGTATGAAAAACATGTTTTTCAATGGCAAAAATCAATGAATATTGTAAATGCACAAACAGTAATATCTCCACATTGCAAGGTGCAATTCTGAAATTTTTTGCTTTTTCCTGTTAATCCTAGCATGATAAAGAAGATTCAATGAGATTGAGATGCCAGCTCCTTTCATTCAGTCAGTAGCTTCAAACATTTCTGGTATATGAAAAACATGTTTTTCAATGGCAAAAATCAATGAATATTGTAAATGCACAAACAGTAATATCTCCACATTGCAAGGTGCAATTCTGAAATTTTTTGCTTTTTCCTGCTAATCCTAGCATGATAAAGAAGATTCAAAGAGAGTGAGATGCCAGCTCCTTTCATTCAGTCAGTAGCTTCAAACATTTCTGGTATATGAAAAACATGTTTTTCAATGGCAAAAATCAATGAATATTGTAAATGCACAAACAGTAATATCTCCACATTGCACGGTGCAATTCTGAAATTTTTTGCTTTTTCCTGTTAATCCTAGCATGATAAAGAAGATTCAAAGAGAGTGAGATGCCAGCTCCTTTCATTCAGTCAGTAGCTTCAAACATTTCTGGTGTATGAAAAACATGTTTTTCAATGGCAAAAATCAATGAATATTGTAAATGCACAAACAGTAATATCTCCACATTGCAAGGTGCAATTCTGAAATTTTTTGCTTTTTCCTGTTAATCCTAGCATGATAAAGAAGATTCAATGAGATTGAGATGCCAGCTCCTTTCATTCAGTCAGTAGCTTCAAACATTTCTGGTATATGAAAAACATGTTTTTCAATGGCAAAAATCAATGAATATTGTAAATGCACAAACAGTAATATCTCCACATTGCAAGGTGCAATTCTGAAATTTTTTGCTTTTTCCTGCTAATCCTAGCATGATAAAGAAGATTCAAAGAGAGTGAGATGCCAGCTCCTTTCATTCAGTCAGTAGCTTCAAACATTTCTGGTATATGAAAAACATGTTTTTCAATGGCAAAAATCAATGAATATTGTAAATGCACAAACAGTAATATCTCCACATTGCAAGGTGCAATTCTGAAATTTTTTGCTTTTTCCTGCTAATCCTAGCATGATAAAGAAGAATCAAAGAGAGTGAGATGCCAGCTCCTTTCATTCAGTCAGTAGCTTCAAACATTTCTGGTATATGAAAAACGTTTTTCAATGGCAAAAATCAATGAATATTGTAAATGCACAAACAGTAATATCTCCACATTGCAAGGTGCAATTCTGAAATTTTTTGCTTTTTCCTGCTAATCCTAGCATGATAAAGAAGATTCAAAGAGAGTGAGATGCCAGCTCCTTTCATTCAGTCAGTAGCTTCAAACATTTCTGGTATATGAAAAACATGTTTTTCAATGCAAAAATCAATGAATATTGTAAATGCACAAACAGTAATATCTCCACATTGCACGGTGCAATTCTGAAATTTTTAGCTTTTTCCTGTTAATCTTAGCATGATAAAGAAGATTCAAAGAGAGTGAGATGCCAGCTCCTTTCATTCAGTCAGTAGCTTCAAACATTTCTGGTATATGAAAAACATGTTTTTCAATGGCAAAAATCAATGAATATTGTAAATGCACAAACAGTAATATCTCCACATTGCAAGGTGCAATTCTGAAATTTTTTGCTTTTTCCTGCTAATCCTAGCATGATAAAGAAGATTCAAAGAGAGTGAGATGCCAGCTCCTTTCATTCAGTCAGTAGCTTCAAACATTTCTGGTATATGAAAAACATGTTTTTCAATGGCAAAAATCAATGAATATTGTAAATGCACAAACAGTAATATCTCCACATTGCACGGTGCAATTCTGAAATTTTTAGCTTTTTCCTGTTAATCCTAGCATGATAAAGAAGATTCAAAGAGAGTGAGATGCCAGCTCCTTTCATTCAGTCAGTAGCTTCAAACATTTCTGGTATATGAAAAACATGTTTTTCAATGGCAAAAATCAATGAATATTGTAAATGCACAAACAGTAATATCTCCACATTGCAAGGTGCAATTCTGAAATTTTTTGCTTTTTCCTGTTAATCCTAGCATGATAAAGAAGATTCAAAGAGAGTGAGATGCCAGCTCCTTTCATTCAGTCAGTAGCTTCAAACATTTCTGGTATATGAAAAACATGTTTTTCAATGGCAAAAATCAATGAATATTGTAAATGCACAAACAGTAATATCTCCACATTGCAAGGTGCAATTCTGAAATTTTTTGCTTTTTCCTGCTAATCCTAGCATGATAAAGAAGATTCAAAGAGAGTGAGATGCCAGCTCCTTTCATTCAGTCAGTAGCTTCAAACATTTCTGGTATATGAAAAACGTTTTTCAATGGCAAAAATCAATGAATATTGTAAATGCACAAACAGTAATATCTCCACATTGCACGGTGCAATTCTGAAATTTTTAGCTTTTTCCTGTTAATCCTAGCATGATAAAGAAGATTCAAAGAGAGTGAGATGCCAGCTCCTTTCATTCAGTCAGTAGCTTCAAACATTTCTGGTATATGAAAAACATGTTTTTCAATGGCAAAAATCAATGAATATTGTAAATGCACAAACAGTAATATCTCCACATTGCAAGGTGCAATTCTGAAATTTTTTGCTTTTTCCTGCTAATCCTAGCATGATAAAGAAGATTCAAAGAGAGTGAGATGCCAGCTCCTTTCATTCAGTCAGTAGCTTCAAACATTTCTGGTATATGAAAAACATGTTTTTCAATGGCAAAAATCAATGAATATTGTAAATGCACAAACAGTAATATCTCCACATTGCACGGTGCAATTCTGAAATTTTTAGCTTTTTCCTGTTAATCCTAGCATGATAAAGAAGATTCAAAGAGAGTGAGATGCCAGCTCCTTTCATTCAGTCAGTAGCTTCAAACATTTCTGGTATATGAAAAACATGTTTTTCAATGGCAAAAATCAATGAATATTGTAAATGCACAAACAGTAATATCTCCACATTGCAAGGTGCAATTCTGAAATTTTTTGCTTTTTCCTGCTAATCCTAGCATGATAAAGAAGATTCAAAGAGAGTGAGATGCCAGCTCCTTTCATTCAGTCAGTAGCTTCAAACATTTCTGGACGTTTTTCAATGGCAAAAATCAATGAATATTGTAAATGCACAAACAGTAATATCTCCACATTGCAAGGTGCAATTCTGAAATTTTTTGCTTTTTCCTGTTAATCCTAGCATGATAAAGAAGATTCAAAGAGAGTGAGATGCCAGCTCCTTTCATTCAGTCAGTAGCTTCAAACATTTCTGGTATATGAAAAACGTTTTTCAATGGCAAAAATCAATGAATATTGTAAATGCACAAACAGTAATATCTCCACATTGCAAGGTGCAATTCTGAAATTTTTTGCTTTTTCCTGTTAATCCTAGCATGATAAAGAAGATTCAATGAGATTGAGATGCCAGCTCCTTTCATTCAGTCAGTAGCTTCAAACATTTCTGGTATATGAAAAACATGTTTTTCAATGGCAAAAATCAATGAATATTGTAAATGCACAAACAGTAATATCTCCACATTGCAAGGTGCAATTCTGAAATTTTTTGCTTTTTCCTGCTAATCCTAGCATGATAAAGAAGATTCAAAGAGAGTGAGATGCCAGCTCCTTTCATTCAGTCAGTAGCTTCAAACATTTCTGGTATATGAAAAACATGTTTTTCAATGGCAAAAATCAATGAATATTGTAAATGCACAAACAGTAATATCTCCACATTGCAAGGTGCAATTCTGAAATTTTTTGCTTTTTCCTGCTAATCCTAGCATGATAAAGAAGATTCAAAGAGAGTGAGATGCCAGCTCCTTTCATTCAGTCAGTAGCTTCAAACATTTCTGGTATATGAAAAACATGTTTTTCAATGGCAAAAATCAATGAATATTGTAAATGCACAAACAGTAATATCTCCACATTGCAAGGTGCAATTCTGAAATTTTTTGCTTTTTCCTGCTAATCCTAGCATGATAAAGAAGATTCAAAGAGAGTGAGATGCCAGCTCCTTTCATTCAGTCAGTAGCTTCAAACATTTCTGGTATATGAAAAACATGTTTTTCAATGGCAAAAATCAATGAATATTGTAAATGCACAAACAGTAATATCTCCACATTGCACGGTGCAATTCTGAAATTTTTTGCTTTTTCCTGTTAATCCTAGCATGATAAAGAAGATTCAAAGAGAGTGAGATGCCAGCTCCTTTCATTCAGTCAGTAGCTTCAAACATTTCTGGTATATGAAAAACATGTTTTTCAATGGCAAAAATCAATGAATATTGTAAATGCACAAACAGTAATATCTCCACATTGCACGGTGCAATTCTGAAATTTTTAGCTTTTTCCTGTTAATCCTAGCATGATAAAGAAGATTCAAAGAGAGTGAGATGCCAGCTCCTTTCATTCAGTCAGTAGCTTCAAACATTTCTGGTATATGAAAAACATGTTTTTCAATGGCAAAAATCAATGAATATTGTAAATGCACAAACAGTAATATCTCCACATTGCAAGGTGCAATTCTGAAATTTTTTGCTTTTTCCTGTTAATCCTAGCATGATAAAGAAGATTCAATGAGATTGAGATGCCAGCTCCTTTCATTCAGTCAGTAGCTTCAAACATTTCTGGTATATGAAAAACATGTTTTTCAATGGCAAAAATCAATGAATATTGTAAATGCACAAACAGTAATATCTCCACATTGCAAGGTGCAATTCTGAAATTTTTTGCTTTTTCCTGCTAATCCTACCATGATAAAGAAGATTCAAAGAGAGTGAGATGCCAGCTCCTTTCATTCAGTCAGTAGCTTCAAACATTTCTGGTATATGAAAAACATGTTTTTCAATGGCAAAAATCAATGAATATTGTAAATGCACAAACAGTAATATCTCCACATTGCACGGTGCAATTCTGAAATTTTTTGCTTTTTCCTGTTAATCCTAGCATGATAAAGAAGATTCAAAGAGAGTGAGATGCCAGCTCCTTTCATTCAGTCAGTAGCTTCAAACATTTCTGGTGTATGAAAAACATGTTTTTCAATGGCAAAAATCAATGAATATTGTAAATGCACAAACAGTAATATCTCCACATTGCAAGGTGCAATTCTGAAATTTTTTGCTTTTTCCTGTTAATCCTAGCATGATAAAGAAGATTCAATGAGATTGAGATGCCAGCTCCTTTCATTCAGTCAGTAGCTTCAAACATTTCTGGTATATGAAAAACATGTTTTTCAATGGCAAAAATCAATGAATATTGTAAATGCACAAACAGTAATATCTCCACATTGCAAGGTGCAATTCTGAAATTTTTTGCTTTTTCCTGCTAATCCTAGCATGATAAAGAAGATTCAAAGAGAGTGAGATGCCAGCTCCTTTCATTCAGTCAGTAGCTTCAAACATTTCTGGTATATGAAAAACATGTTTTTCAATGGCAAAAATCAATGAATATTGTAAATGCACAAACAGTAATATCTCCACATTGCAAGGTGCAATTCTGAAATTTTTTGCTTTTTCCTGCTAATCCTAGCATGATAAAGAAGATTCAAAGAGAGTGAGATGCCAGCTCCTTTCATTCAGTCAGTAGCTTCAAACATTTCTGGTATATGAAAAACATGTTTTTCAATGGCAAAAATCAATGAATATTGTAAATGCACAAACAGTAATATCTCCACATTGCAAGGTGCAATTCTGAAATTTTTTGCTTTTTCCTGCTAATCCTAGCATGATAAAGAAGATTCAAAGAGAGTGAGATGCCAGCTCCTTTCATTCAGTCAGTAGCTTCAAACATTTCTGGTATATGAAAAACATGTTTTTCAATGCAAAAATCAATGAATATTGTAAATGCACAAACAGTAATATCTCCACATTGCACGGTGCAATTCTGAAATTTTTAGCTTTTTCCTGTTAATCTTAGCATGATAAAGAAGATTCAAAGAGAGTGAGATGCCAGCTCCTTTCATTCAGTCAGTAGCTTCAAACATTTCTGGTATATGAAAAACATGTTTTTCAATGGCAAAAATCAATGAATATTGTAAATGCACAAACAGTAATATCTCCACATTGCAAGGTGCAATTCTGAAATTTTTTGCTTTTTCCTGCTAATCCTAGCATGATAAAGAAGATTCAAAGAGAGTGAGATGCCAGCTCCTTTCATTCAGTCAGTAGCTTCAAACATTTCTGGTATATGAAAAACGTTTTTCAATGGCAAAAATCAATGAATATTGTAAATGCACAAACAGTAATATCTCCACATTGCACGGTGCAATTCTGAAATTTTTAGCTTTTTCCTGTTAATCCTAGCATGATAAAGAAGATTCAAAGAGAGTGAGATGCCAGCTCCTTTCATTCAGTCAGTAGCTTCAAACATTTCTGGTATATGAAAAACATGTTTTTCAATGGCAAAAATCAATGAATATTGTAAATGCACAAACAGTAATATCTCCACATTGCAAGGTGCAATTCTGAAATTTTTTGCTTTTTCCTGTTAATCCTAGCATGATAAAGAAGATTCAAAGAGAGTGAGATGCCAGCTCCTTTCATTCAGTCAGTAGCTTCAAACATTTCTGGTATATGAAAAACATGTTTTTCAATGGCAAAAATCAATGAATATTGTAAATGCACAAACAGTAATATCTCCACATTGCAAGGTGCAATTCTGAAATTTTTTGCTTTTTCCTGCTAATCCTAGCATGATAAAGAAGATTCAAAGAGAGTGAGATGCCAGCTCCTTTCATTCAGTCAGTAGCTTCAAACATTTCTGGACGTTTTTCAATGGCAAAAATCAATGAATATTGTAAATGCACAAACAGTAATATCTCCACATTGCAAGGTGCAATTCTGAAATTTTTTGCTTTTTCCTGCTAATCCTAGCATGATAAAGAAGATTCAAAGAGAGTGAGATGCCAGCTCCTTTCATTCAGTCAGTAGCTTCAAACATTTCTGGTATATGAAAAACATGTTTTTCAATGGCAAAAATCAATGAATATTGTAAATGCACAAACAGTAATATCTCCACATTGCAAGGTGCAATTCTGAAATTTTTTGCTTTTTCCTGCTAATTCTAGCATGATAAAGAAGATTCAAAGAGAGTGAGATGCCAGCTCCTTTCATTCAGTCAGTAGCTTCAAACATTTCTGGTATATGAAAAACATGTTTTTCAATGGCAAAAATCAATGAATATTGTAAATGCACAAACAGTAATATCTCCACATTGCACGGTGCAATTCTGAAATTTTTAGCTTTTTCCTGTTAATCCTAGCATGATAAAGAAGATTCAAAGAGAGTGAGATGCCAGCTCCTTTCATTCAGTCAGTAGCTTCAAACATTTCTGGTATATGAAAAACATGTTTTTCAATGGCAAAAATCAATGAATATTGTAAATGCACAAACAGTAATATCTCCACATTGCAAGGTGCAATTCTGAAATTTTTTGCTTTTTCCTGTTAATCCTAGCATGATAAAGAAGATTCAAAGAGAGTGAGATGCCAGCTCCTTTCATTCAGTCAGTAGCTTCAAACATTTCTGGTATATGAAAAACATGTTTTTCAATGGCAAAAATCAATGAATATTGTAAATGCACAAACAGTAATATCTCCACATTGCACGGTGCAATTCTGAAATTTTTAGCTTTTTCCTGTTAATCCTAGCATGATAAAGAAGATTCAAAGAGAGTGAGATGCCAGCTCCTTTCATTCAGTCAGTAGCTTCAAACATTTCTGGTATATGAAAAACGTTTTACAATGGCAAAAATCAATGAATATTGTAAATGCACAAACAGTAATATCTCCACATTGCACGGTGCAATTCTGAAATTTTTAGCTTTTTCCTGTTAATCCTAGCATGATAAAGAAGATTCAAAGAGAGTGAGATGCCAGCTCCTTTCATTCAGTCAGTAGCTTCAAACATTTCTGGTATATGAAAAACATGTTTTTCAATGGCAAAAATCAATGAATATTGTAAATGCACAAACAGTAATATCTCCACATTGCAAGGTGCAATTCTGAAATTTTTTGCTTTTTCCTGTTAATCCTAGCATGATAAAGAAGATTCAAAGAGAGTGAGATGCCAGCTCCTTTCATTCAGTCAGTAGCTTCAAACATTTCTGGTATATGAAAAACATGTTTTTCAATGGCAAAAATCAATGAATATTGTAAATGCACAAACAGTAATATCTCCACATTGCAAGGTGCAATTCTGAAATTTTTTGCTTTTTCCTGCTAATCCTAGCATGATAAAGAAGATTCAAAGAGAGTGAGATGCCAGCTCCTTTCATTCAGTCAGTAGCTTCAAACATTTCTGGTATATGAAAAACATGTTTTTCAATGGCAAAAATCAATGAATATTGTAAATGCACAAACAGTAATATCTCCACATTGCAAGGTGCAATTCTGAAATTTTTTGCTTTTTCCTGCTAATCCTAGCATGATAAAGAAGATTCAAAGAGAGTGAGATGCCAGCTCCTTTCATTCAGTCAGTAGCTTCAAACATTTCTGGTATATGAAAAACATGTTTTTCAATGGCAAAAATCAATGAATATTGTAAATGCACAAACAGTAATATCTCCACATTGCACGGTGCAATTCTGAAATTTTTTGCTTTTTCCTGTTAATCCTAGCATGATAAAGAAGATTCAAAGAGAGTGAGATGCCAGCTCCTTTCATTCAGTCAGTAGCTTCAAACATTTCTGGTATATGAAAAACATGTTTTTCAATGGCAAAAATCAATGAATATTGTAAATGCACAAACAGTAATATCTCCACATTGCACGGTGCAATTCTGAAATTTTTAGCTTTTTCCTGTTAATCCTAGCATGATAAAGAAGATTCAAAGAGAGTGAGATGCCAGCTCCTTTCATTCAGTCAGTAGCTTCAAACATTTCTGGTATATGAAAAACATGTTTTTCAATGGCAAAAATCAATGAATATTGTAAATGCACAAACAGTAATATCTCCACATTGCAAGGTGCAATTCTGAAATTTTTTGCTTTTTCCTGCTAATCCTAGCATGATAAAGAAGATTCAAAGAGAGTGAGATGCCAGCTCCTTTCATTCAGTCAGTAGCTTCAAACATTTCTGGTATATGAAAAACATGTTTTTCAATGGCAAAAATCAATGAATATTGTAAATGCACAAACAGTAATATCTCCACATTGCAAGGTGCAATTCTGAAATTTTTTGCTTTTCCTGCTAATCCTAGCATGATAAAGAAGATTCAAAGAGAGTGAGATGCCAGCTCCTTTCATTCAGTCAGTAGCTTCAAACATTTCTGGTATATGAAAAACATGTTTTTCAATGGCAAAAATCAATGAATATTGTAAATGCACAAACAGTAATATCTCCACATTGCAAGGTGCAATTCTGAAATTTTTTGCTTTTTCCTGCTAATCCTAGCATGATAAAGAAGATTCAAAGAGAGTGAGATGCCAGCTCCTTTCATTCAGTCAGTAGCTTCAAACATTTCTGGTATATGAAAAACATGTTTTTCAATGGCAAAAATCAATGAATATTGTAAATGCACAAACAGTAATATCTCCACATTGCACGGTGCAATTCTGAAATTTTTTGCTTTTTCCTGTTAATCCTAGCATGATAAAGAAGATTCAAAGAGAGTGAGATGCCAGCTCCTTTCATTCAGTCAGTAGCTTCAAACATTTCTGGTATATGAAAAACATGTTTTTCAATGGCAAAAATCAATGAATATTGTAAATGCACAAACAGTAATATCTCCACATTGCACGGTGCAATTCTGAAATTTTTAGCTTTTTCCTGTTAATCCTAGCATGATAAAGAAGATTCAAAGAGAGTGAGATGCCAGCTCCTTTCATTCAGTCAGTAGCTTCAAACATTTCTGGTATATGAAAAACATGTTTTTCAATGGCAAAAATCAATGAATATTGTAAATGCACAAACAGTAATATCTCCACATTGCAAGGTGCAATTCTGAAATTTTTTGCTTTTTCCTGTTAATCCTAGCATGATAAAGAAGATTCAATGAGATTGAGATGCCAGCTCCTTTCATTCAGTCAGTAGCTTCAAACATTTCTGGTATATGAAAAACATGTTTTTCAATGGCAAAAATCAATGAATATTGTAAATGCACAAACAGTAATATCTCCACATTGCAAGGTGCAATTCTGAAATTTTTTGCTTTTTCCTGCTAATCCTAGCATGATAAAGAAGATTCAAAGAGAGTGAGATGCCAGCTCCTTTCATTCAGTCAGTAGCTTCAAACATTTCTGGTATATGAAAAACATGTTTTTCAATGGCAAAAATCAATGAATATTGTAAATGCACAAACAGTAATATCTCCACATTGCACGGTGCAATTCTGAAATTTTTTGCTTTTTCCTGTTAATCCTAGCATGATAAAGAAGATTCAAAGAGAGTGAGATGCCAGCTCCTTTCATTCAGTCAGTAGCTTCAAACATTTCTGGTGTATGAAAAACATGTTTTTCAATGGCAAAAATCAATGAATATTGTGAATGCACAAACAGTAATATCTCCACATTGCAAGGTGCAATTCTGAAATTTTTTGCTTTTTCCTGTTAATCCTAGCATGATAAAGAAGATTCAATGAGATTGAGATGCCAGCTCCTTTCATTCAGTCAGTAGCTTCAAACATTTCTGGTATATGAAAAACATGTTTTTCAATGGCAAAAATCAATGAATATTGTAAATGCACAAACAGTAATATCTCCACATTGCAAGGTGCAATTCTGAAATTTTTTGCTTTTTCCTGCTAATCCTAGCATGATAAAGAAGATTCAAAGAGAGTGAGATGCCAGCTCCTTTCATTCAGTCAGTAGCTTCAAACATTTCTGGTATATGAAAAACATGTTTTTCAATGGCAAAAATCAATGAATATTGTAAATGCACAAACAGTAATATCTCCACATTGCAAGGTGCAATTCTGAAATTTTTTGCTTTTTCCTGCTAATCCTAGCATGATAAAGAAGATTCAAAGAGAGTGAGATGCCAGCTCCTTTCATTCAGTCAGTAGCTTCAAACATTTCTGGTATATGAAAAACATGTTTTTCAATGGCAAAAATCAATGAATATTGTAAATGCACAAACAGTAATATCTCCACATTGCAAGGTGCAATTCTGAAATTTTTTGCTTTTTCCTGCTAATCCTAGCATGATAAAGAAGATTCAAAGAGAGTGAGATGCCAGCTCCTTTCATTCAGTCAGTAGCTTCAAACATTTCTGGTATATGAAAAACATGTTTTTCAATGCAAAAATCAATGAATATTGTAAATGCACAAACAGTAATATCTCCACATTGCACGGTGCAATTCTGAAATTTTTAGCTTTTTCCTGTTAATCCTAGCATGATAAAGAAGATTCAAAGAGAGTGAGATGCCAGCTCCTTTCATTCAGTCAGTAGCTTCAAACATTTCTGGTATATGAAAAACGTTTTACAATGGCAAAAATCAATGAATATTGTAAATGCACAAACAGTAATATCTCCACATTGCACGGTGCAATTCTGAAATTTTTAGCTTTTTCCTGTTAATCCTAGCATGATAAAGAAGATTCAAAGAGAGTGAGATGCCAGCTCCTTTCATTCAGTCAGTAGCTTCAAACATTTCTGGTATATGAAAAACATGTTTTTCAATGGCAAAAATCAATGAATATTGTAAATGCACAAACAGTAATATCTCCACATTGCAAGGTGCAATTCTGAAATTTTTTGCTTTTTCCTGTTAATCCTAGCATGATAAAGAAGATTCAAAGAGAGTGAGATGCCAGCTCCTTTCATTCAGTCAGTAGCTTCAAACATTTCTGGTATATGAAAAACATGTTTTTCAATGGCAAAAATCAATGAATATTGTAAATGCACAAACAGTAATATCTCCACATTGCAAGGTGCAATTCTGAAATTTTTTGCTTTTTCCTGCTAATCCTAGCATGATAAAGAAGATTCAAAGAGAGTGAGATGCCAGCTCCTTTCATTCAGTCAGTAGCTTCAAACATTTCTGGTATATGAAAAACATGTTTTTCAATGGCAAAAATCAATGAATATTGTAAATGCACAAACAGTAATATCTCCACATTGCAAGGTGCAATTCTGAAATTTTTTGCTTTTTCCTGCTAATCCTAGCATGATAAAGAAGATTCAAAGAGAGTGAGATGCCAGCTCCTTTCATTCAGTCAGTAGCTTCAAACATTTCTGGTATATGAAAAACATGTTTTTCAATGGCAAAAATCAATGAATATTGTAAATGCACAAACAGTAATATCTCCACATTGCACGGTGCAATTCTGAAATTTTTTGCTTTTTCCTGTTAATCCTAGCATGATAAAGAAGATTCAAAGAGAGTGAGATGCCAGCTCCTTTCATTCAGTCAGTAGCTTCAAACATTTCTGGTATATGAAAAACATGTTTTTCAATGGCAAAAATCAATGAATATTGTAAATGCACAAACAGTAATATCTCCACATTGCACGGTGCAATTCTGAAATTTTTAGCTTTTTCCTGTTAATCCTAGCATGATAAAGAAGATTCAAAGAGAGTGAGATGCCAGCTCCTTTCATTCAGTCAGTAGCTTCAAACATTTCTGGTATATGAAAAACATGTTTTTCAATGGCAAAAATCAATGAATATTGTAAATGCACAAACAGTAATATCTCCACATTGCAAGGTGCAATTCTGAAATTTTTTGCTTTTTCCTGCTAATCCTAGCATGATAAAGAAGATTCAAAGAGAGTGAGATGCCAGCTCCTTTCATTCAGTCAGTAGCTTCAAACATTTCTGGTATATGAAAAACATGTTTTTCAATGGCAAAAATCAATGAATATTGTAAATGCACAAACAGTAATATCTCCACATTGCAAGGTGCAATTCTGAAATTTTTTGCTTTTTCCTGCTAATCCTAGCATGATAAAGAAGATTCAAAGAGAGTGAGATGCCAGCTCCTTTCATTCAGTCAGTAGCTTCAAACATTTCTGGTATATGAAAAACATGTTTTTCAATGGCAAAAATCAATGAATATTGTAAATGCACAAACAGTAATATCTCCACATTGCAAGGTGCAATTCTGAAATTTTTTGCTTTTTCCTGCTAATCCTAGCATGATAAAGAAGATTCAAAGAGAGTGAGATGCCAGCTCCTTTCATTCAGTCAGTAGCTTCAAACATTTCTGGTATATGAAAAACATGTTTTTCAATGGCAAAAATCAATGAATATTGTAAATGCACAAACAGTAATATCTCCACATTGCACGGTGCAATTCTGAAATTTTTTGCTTTTTCCTGTTAATCCTAGCATGATAAAGAAGATTCAAAGAGAGTGAGATGCCAGCTCCTTTCATTCAGTCAGTAGCTTCAAACATTTCTGGTATATGAAAAACATGTTTTTCAATGGCAAAAATCAATGAATATTGTAAATGCACAAACAGTAATATCTCCACATTGCACGGTGCAATTCTGAAATTTTTAGCTTTTTCCTGTTAATCCTAGCATGATAAAGAAGATTCAAAGAGAGTGAGATGCCAGCTCCTTTCATTCAGTCAGTAGCTTCAAACATTTCTGGTATATGAAAAACATGTTTTTCAATGGCAAAAATCAATGAATATTGTAAATGCACAAACAGTAATATCTCCACATTGCAAGGTGCAATTCTGAAATTTTTTGCTTTTTCCTGTTAATCCTAGCATGATAAAGAAGATTCAATGAGATTGAGATGCCAGCTCCTTTCATTCAGTCAGTAGCTTCAAACATTTCTGGTATATGAAAAACATGTTTTTCAATGGCAAAAATCAATGAATATTGTAAATGCACAAACAGTAATATCTCCACATTGCAAGGTGCAATTCTGAAATTTTTTGCTTTTTCCTGCTAATCCTAGCATGATAAAGAAGATTCAAAGAGAGTGAGATGCCAGCTCCTTTCATTCAGTCAGTAGCTTCAAACATTTCTGGTATATGAAAAACATGTTTTTCAATGGCAAAAATCAATGAATATTGTAAATGCACAAACAGTAATATCTCCACATTGCACGGTGCAATTCTGAAATTTTTTGCTTTTTCCTGTTAATCCTAGCATGATAAAGAAGATTCAAAGAGAGTGAGATGCCAGCTCCTTTCATTCAGTCAGTAGCTTCAAACATTTCTGGTGTATGAAAAACATGTTTTTCAATGGCAAGAATCAATGAATATTGTAAATGCACAAACAGTAATATCTCCACATTGCAAGGTGCAATTCTGAAATTTTTTGCTTTTTCCTGTTAATCCTAGCATGATAAAGAAGATTCAATGAGATTGAGATGCCAGCTCCTTTCATTCAGTCAGTAGCTTCAAACATTTCTGGTATATGAAAAACATGTTTTTCAATGGCAAAAATCAATGAATATTGTAAATGCACAAACAGTAATATCTCCACATTGCAAGGTGCAATTCTGAAATTTTTTGCTTTTTCCTGCTAATCCTAGCATGATAAAGAAGATTCAAAGAGAGTGAGATGCCAGCTCCTTTCATTCAGTCAGTAGCTTCAAACATTTCTGGTATATGAAAAACATGTTTTTCAATGGCAAAAATCAATGAATATTGTAAATGCACAAACAGTAATATCTCCACATTGCAAGGTGCAATTCTGAAATTTTTTGCTTTTTCCTGCTAATCCTAGCATGATAAAGATTCAAAGAGAGTGAGATGCCAGCTCCTTTCATTCAGTCAGTAGCTTCAAACATTTCTGGTATATGAAAAACATGTTTTTCAATGGCAAAAATCAATGAATATTGTAAATGCACAAACAGTAATATCTCCACATTGCAAGGTGCAATTCTGAAATTTTTTGCTTTTTCCTGCTAATCCTAGCATGATAAAGAAGATTCAAAGAGAGTGAGATGCCAGCTCCTTTCATTCAGTCAGTAGCTTCAAACATTTCTGGTATATGAAAAACATGTTTTTCAATGCAAAAATCAATGAATATTGTAAATGCACAAACAGTAATATCTCCACATTGCACGGTGCAATTCTGAAATTTTTAGCTTTTTCCTGTTAATCTTAGCATGATAAAGAAGATTCAAAGAGAGTGAGATGCCAGCTCCTTTCATTCAGTCAGTAGCTTCAAACATTTCTGGTATATGAAAAACATGTTTTTCAATGGCAAAAATCAATGAATATTGTAAATGCACAAACAGTAATATCTCCACATTGCAAGGTGCAATTCTGAAATTTTTTGCTTTTTCCTGCTAATCCTAGCATGATAAAGAAGATTCAAAGAGAGTGAGATGCCAGCTCCTTTCATTCAGTCAGTAGCTTCAAACATTTCTGGTATATGAAAAACATGTTTTTCAATGGCAAAAATCAATGAATATTGTAAATGCACAAACAGTAATATCTCCACATTGCACGGTGCAATTCTGAAATTTTTAGCTTTTTCCTGTTAATCCTAGCATGATAAAGAAGATTCAAAGAGAGTGAGATGCCAGCTCCTTTCATTCAGTCAGTAGCTTCAAACATTTCTGGTATATGAAAAACATGTTTTTCAATGGCAAAAATCAATGAATATTGTAAATGCACAAACAGTAATATCTCCACATTGCAAGGTGCAATTCTGAAATTTTTTGCTTTTTCCTGTTAATCCTAGCATGATAAAGAAGATTCAAAGAGAGTGAGATGCCAGCTCCTTTCATTCAGTCAGTAGCTTCAAACATTTCTGGTATATGAAAAACATGTTTTTCAATGGCAAAAATCAATGAATATTGTAAATGCACAAACAGTAATATCTCCACATTGCAAGGTGCAATTCTGAAATTTTTTGCTTTTTCCTGCTAATCCTAGCATGATAAAGAAGATTCAAAGAGAGTGAGATGCCAGCTCCTTTCATTCAGTCAGTAGCTTCAAACATTTCTGGACGTTTTTCAATGGCAAAAATCAATGAATATTGTAAATGCACAAACAGTAATATCTCCACATTGCAAGGTGCAATTCTGAAATTTTTTGCTTTTTCCTGCTAATCCTAGCATGATAAAGAAGATTCAAAGAGAGTGAGATGCCAGCTCCTTTCATTCAGTCAGTAGCTTCAAACATTTCTGGTATATGAAAAACATGTTTTTCAATGGCAAAAATCAATGAATATTGTAAATGCACAAACAGTAATATCTCCACATTGCAAGGTGCAATTCTGAAATTTTTTGCTTTTTCCTGCTAATTCTAGCATGATAAAGAAGATTCAAAGAGAGTGAGATGCCAGCTCCTTTCATTCAGTCAGTAGCTTCAAACATTTCTGGTATATGAAAAACATGTTTTTCAATGGCAAAAATCAATGAATATTGTAAATGCACAAACAGTAATATCTCCACATTGCACGGTGCAATTCTGAAATTTTTAGCTTTTTCCTGTTAATCCTAGCATGATAAAGAAGATTCAAAGAGAGATGCCAGCTCCTTTCATTCAGTCAGTAGCTTCAAACATTTCTGGTATATGAAAAACATGTTTTTCAATGGCAAAAATCAATGAATATTGTAAATGCACAAACAGTAATATCTCCACATTGCAAGGTGCAATTCTGAAATTTTTTGCTTTTTCCTGTTAATCCTAGCATGATAAAGAAGATTCAAAGAGAGTGAGATGCCAGCTCCTTTCATTCAGTCAGTAGCTTCAAACATTTCTGGTATATGAAAAACATGTTTTTCAATGGCAAAAATCAATGAATATTGTAAATGCACAAACAGTAATATCTCCACATTGCACGGTGCAATTCTGAAATTTTTAGCTTTTTCCTGTTAATCCTAGCATGATAAAGAAGATTCAAAGAGAGTGAGATGCCAGCTCCTTTCATTCAGTCAGTAGCTTCAAACATTTCTGGTATATGAAAAACGTTTTACAATGGCAAAAATCAATGAATATTGTAAATGCACAAACAGTAATATCTCCACATTACACGGTGCAATTCTGAAATTTTTAGCTTTTTCCTGTTAATCCTAGCATGATAAAGAAGATTCAAAGAGAGTGAGATGCCAGCTCCTTTCATTCAGTCAGTAGCTTCAAACATTTCTGGTATATGAAAAACGTTTTTCAATGGCAAAAATCAATGAATATTGTAAATGCACAAACAGTAATATCTCCACATTGCAAGGTGCAATTCTGAAATTTTTTGCTTTTTCCTGTTAATCCTAGCATGATAAAGAAGATTCAATGAGATTGAGATGCCAGCTCCTTTCATTCAGTCAGTAGCTTCAAACATTTCTGGTATATGAAAAACATGTTTTTCAATGGCAAAAATCAATGAATATTGTAAATGCACAAACAGTAATATCTCCACATTGCAAGGTGCAATTCTGAAATTTTTTGCTTTTTCCTGCTAATCCTAGCATGATAAAGAAGATTCAAAGAGAGTGAGATGCCAGCTCCTTTCATTCAGTCAGTAGCTTCAAACATTTCTGGTATATGAAAAACATGTTTTTCAATGGCAAAAATCAATGAATATTGTAAATGCACAAACAGTAATATCTCCACATTGCAAGGTGCAATTCTGAAATTTTTTGCTTTTTCCTGCTAATCCTAGCATGATAAAGAAGATTCAAAGAGAGTGAGATGCCAGCTCCTTTCATTCAGTCAGTAGCTTCAAACATTTCTGGTATATGAAAAACATGTTTTTCAATGGCAAAAATCAATGAATATTGTAAATGCACAAACAGTAATATCTCCACATTGCAAGGTGCAATTCTGAAATTTTTTGCTTTTTCCTGCTAATCCTAGCATGATAAAGAAGATTCAAAGAGAGTGAGATGCCAGCTCCTTTCATTCAGTCAGTAGCTTCAAACATTTCTGGTATATGAAAAACATGTTTTTCAATGGCAAAAATCAATGAATATTGTAAATGCACAAACAGTAATATCTCCACATTGCACGGTGCAATTCTGAAATTTTTTGCTTTTTCCTGTTAATCCTAGCATGATAAAGAAGATTCAAAGAGAGTGAGATGCCAGCTCCTTTCATTCAGTCAGTAGCTTCAAACATTTCTGGTATATGAAAAACATGTTTTTCAATGGCAAAAATCAATGAATATTGTAAATGCACAAACAGTAATATCTCCACATTGCACGGTGCAATTCTGAAATTTTTAGCTTTTTCCTGTTAATCCTAGCATGATAAAGAAGATTCAAAGAGAGTGAGATGCCAGCTCCTTTCATTCAGTCAGTAGCTTCAAACATTTCTGGTATATGAAAAACATGTTTTTCAATGGCAAAAATCAATGAATATTGTAAATGCACAAACAGTAATATCTCCACATTGCAAGGTGCAATTCTGAAATTTTTTGCTTTTTCCTGTTAATCCTAGCATGATAAAGAAGATTCAATGAGATTGAGATGCCAGCTCCTTTCATTCAGTCAGTAGCTTCAAACATTTCTGGTATATGAAAAACATGTTTTTCAATGGCAAAAATCAATGAATATTGTAAATGCACAAACAGTAATATCTCCACATTGCAAGGTGCAATTCTGAAATTTTTTGCTTTTTCCTGCTAATCCTAGCATGATAAAGAAGATTCAAAGAGAGTGAGATGCCAGCTCCTTTCATTCAGTCAGTAGCTTCAAACATTTCTGGTATATGAAAAACATGTTTTTCAATGGCAAAAATCAATGAATATTGTAAATGCACAAACAGTAATATCTCCACATTGCACGGTGCAATTCTGAAATTTTTTGCTTTTTCCTGTTAATCCTAGCATGATAAAGAAGATTCAAAGAGAGTGAGATGCCAGCTCCTTTCATTCAGTCAGTAGCTTCAAACATTTCTGGTGTATGAAAAACATGTTTTTCAATGGCAAAAATCAATGAATATTGTAAATGCACAAACAGTAATATCTCCACATTGCAAGGTGCAATTCTGAAATTTTTTGCTTTTTCCTGTTAATCCTAGCATGATAAAGAAGATTCAATGAGATTGAGATGCCAGCTCCTTTCATTCAGTCAGTAGCTTCAAACATTTCTGGTATATGAAAAACATGTTTTTCAATGGCAAAAATCAATGAATATTGTAAATGCACAAACAGTAATATCTCCACATTGCAAGGTGCAATTCTGAAATTTTTTGCTTTTTCCTGCTAATCCTAGCATGATAAAGAAGATTCAAAGAGAGTGAGATGCCAGCTCCTTTCATTCAGTCAGTAGCTTCAAACATTTCTGGTATATGAAAAACATGTTTTTCAATGGCAAAAATCAATGAATATTGTAAATGCACAAACAGTAATATCTCCACATTGCAAGGTGCAATTCTGAAATTTTTTGCTTTTTCCTGCTAATCCTAGCATGATAAAGAAGATTCAAAGAGAGTGAGATGCCAGCTCCTTTCATTCAGTCAGTAGCTTCAAACATTTCTGGTATATGAAAAACATGTTTTTCAATGGCAAAAATCAATGAATATTGTAAATGCACAAACAGTAATATCTCCACATTGCAAGGTGCAATTCTGAAATTTTTTGCTTTTTCCTGCTAATCCTAGCATGATAAAGAAGATTCAAAGAGAGTGAGATGCCAGCTCCTTTCATTCAGTCAGTAGCTTCAAACATTTCTGGTATATGAAAAACATGTTTTTCAATGCAAAAATCAATGAATATTGTAAATGCACAAACAGTAATATCTCCACATTGCACGGTGCAATTCTGAAATTTTTAGCTTTTTCCTGTTAATCTTAGCATGATAAAGAAGATTCAAAGAGAGTGAGATGCCAGCTCCTTTCATTCAGTCAGTAGCTTCAAACATTTCTGGTATATGAAAAACATGTTTTTCAATGGCAAAAATCAATGAATATTGTAAATGCACAAACAGTAATATCTCCACATTGCAAGGTGCAATTCTGAAATTTTTTGCTTTTTCCTGCTAATCCTAGCATGATAAAGAAGATTCAAAGAGAGTGAGATGCCAGCTCCTTTCATTCAGTCAGTAGCTTCAAACATTTCTGGTATATGAAAAACATGTTTTTCAATGGCAAAAATCAATGAATATTGTAAATGCACAAACAGTAATATCTCCACATTGCACGGTGCAATTCTGAAATTTTTAGCTTTTTCCTGTTAATCCTAGCATGATAAAGAAGATTCAAAGAGAGTGAGATGCGCTCTGATCTTGCCCTTGGTCCTTCCCTGCAGCGGCACCGCTGCCCTCCTCTGCCTCATATCCATAATCAGCTGATAGATTCAATTCTCCCGCCCCCTGCTGCAGCGTCCTCTGTACTGCTGTCCATGGTCCTGATCAAATTCTCCTGCCCTCTGCTGCGGCGTAGCTCTGCACTGCTGTCCATGGTGCTGATTTGAGCTGCTGTCCATGGTGCTGATTTCAGTCAAACTCTCCTGCCCCTGCTACAGCGTCGCTCTGTTCTGCTGTCCAAGGTGCTGATTTTACATTAGTTAATTCTCTTGCCTCCTGCTGCAACATCGCTTTGCACTGCTGTCCATGGTGCTGATTTTATATCAGTACTGATACAGAGGTCCATCAAACATCAAACTTTGGACAAACATTTAATTGTGAGACTTGACTTTGAGGAGGGGTGGAGGATAGGAGGAATTGCTTCTGCCATATATATACTGTGATTTCGCTACCTGATATACATATAACAGTTGGTGCCCATGGAACTCTACAGATCTGCAAGTTTCCACAATAATTAGTTTTCTGTTAAGAACTATATGTGCCTTTTATTTTTATCCCTCAGGTCAAGTTTACTATTTCTCTTGATATTTTTGATTGTGATTTACATTTAAAGGATTGCATTCTAGGGGGTGCATAATTCTGCAGTCTTTAAGGGTATTGATTGCCTCTTATTGGAGTGATATTTGTTTAATGCTAATTTCTTCCAGTCATTGTTCCTAGTCATTTTGCTACTCTAAAGTCTTCTATCCACTCTCTAGCTTAAATATTCCCATTGTCTTTTTGGTGTTTTCCTTATATATACACTTAGGACTTATTTTTTTTACAATGGCGGCTAACAAAAAAAATACCCAAAAGTCTTTGGAAGCTCCCCTTAAAACTAGTGTGGTAAGAGCGAAGTCCTCCCAACGTTCTTCATTTTCAAATCCCTCAGAGGATACTGTCAATACCATTAGTCCACTTAAGTCCAGATCACCTCATAGAAATCCTGACGATAGACAGAGTTTTAAAGTAAGCTCTCCCACCAAAGACTCTGCTAAAAGTCTATTTTCTCCAAAACCACAGAGAATTCATGACGCTAAACCTGCCCCTTCCACCGTAGTTAAAGAAAAAAAAGTGGAAGAGATGGACATTTCCATCTCATCAAAGAGAAGGGATCCAGGAGCTTGGAGCAACAAATATTCCTCACTGGCCACGAGTTCGGAGGAGGAATCCTCGGACACGTCTCCCAATCCTAGTCCAGATAAGAGACGTGCCAAAAAGGACGTCTCCCCTTCGTCTTCAGACCCTACGCCTAGTGTCCCGGCCAAAATACCCATTTCTCAAGAGTTGGGAAATACCGACCTTGGTTCATATCTGGACAATCTTTTAAAGACGATTGACAGAAATATGAAACTGGGCTTTGAGAAACAGGTAGACACCATGAAATCTACTTTGGAAGCTTTTGGAGTTAAATTGGAGGAAAACACTAAAAGACTTGAAACGGTGGAGGATAAGGTGGAGTCTGTTTCTTCTGATAATTTGGAAATTAAATCCGAGCTCAAAAGACTTAGATTAAAAGTTGCGGATTTGGAGGATAGGAGTAGGAGAAATAATTTGAAGATTAGGGGCATATCTGAGGATGTTTCTCCCTCGGATATCTCAGCTTTTCTCAAAGACTTTTTTCACAAGACAATCCCATCCCTTTCTGAGCAGGATCTTATCATTGATAGGGCCCATCGCTTATTTCGTCCGACCTCCATTTCCCCGGATCTTCCTAGGGATGTAATAGCTAGGTTGCATTTCTTCTCGACCAAAGAGAGAATCTTGAATTATATCAGGGAAAATAGGACTTTTCCAGAGCCTTTCTCACACCTAAAAATCTTCTCCGATTTTTCCAAAGAAACCATGGATGCAAGAAGGTCATACAAATTGATCACAGATAGACTGAGGGATATGAATATCCCATATAGGTGGGGCTTTCCAGTAAAGTTGCTGATTTTCTTTAACCGGAAAACATTCACTCTTACAGATCCTGATGAAGGCCCCAAATTTTTTGATTTTATAAAAGACATTCCCTACAAAGTTACAAAGGCACCCCACCGCTGAAATGATAAACACTACTCCCTCGGGAGCCCTCTTTAAAAATAATCTCATTTTATCACCTCACCTAACATGCTATAATAAATTTATCATTCTTCTTATATTTAGCCTTCATGGTTTGTCCACATTATTTTTCCCCCCAATCTGAGGGAGAACCTTTTCGGTGAAGGTTCCCTCAGGAGATTTTTTGATTCGTTTTTTTTTTTTTTCCTTTTTCTTTGAATATTTGGTTATTGTTATTACTATCTTTGAATTAATATTAGAGATATTGTATTCCAGCTTTGATTGTCGGTTGATTATTTTTTGGGAATTTGTTGGACCAACTGACCCCTCTCCTTTTGACTTACTTTAATTATTAATTTACCTATGCCTATCAAGATCATCACCTATAATGTAAGAGGCCTAAACAGTCCCAATAAGAGATTCTCCCTTTGGAAGGAATTGGGTCATCTTGGTGCTGATGTTGCGTGTCTTCAGGAGACAAGGTTTGCCGAGGGAAAACACCCTACTTTCACCCACAAACGCTACCCTCATATATTTGAATCCACTAGCGACCGGAAAAAAGCCGGTGTAGCTACAGTGATCAGAGATTCTGTCCCATTTGAGTTTTTAGATCAGCATAAAGATGTCAATGGAAGGTTCCATATATTGCTCTGTAAACTGAATAATCATGAGTGCACTGTTGTTAACCTATACGCCCCAAATAAAAAGCAAATACCCTTTTTGAATAAGGTTTTTAGAAAGGTTGAAGAGGTTAGGAGAGGTGAATTGATTTTTTTGGGAGACTTCAACATGGTCCCGGACGGGCATATGGACTCTTCCTCCCCCAGCCGTCATTTATACCCGACGCTAAATAACTGGCTTTATAAAAACGAACTATTTGATACATTTAGATGTCTGCAAACTACCTCCAAAGAATTCTCCCATTTTTCGGATGCGCACCAAACGGCCTCTAGAATAGACTTAATAATAACTGACGTTTTTTCTTTACCCAAATTCTCTAACGTATCTATAGGTCTTAGGTCTCTATCAGATCATGCCCCTACGTCATGTGAAATTCATATTGGTCCTCTTATTAAAAATGGATTTCTTTGGAAATGTAGATCTTCACTTATTCATAACCCCAAAAACAAAAAAATTATTGAAAAAGCTATTTCTGATTATTTTGGGGAGAATGATACCCCAGATTTATCTAATCCCTTCTCCAGCTGGTGCGCTCACAAGGCCGTCCTTCGTGGTGTACTAATGCAGATATCCTCATTTGAAAAAAAAGAAAAAAGATCAAAAATTAATTCTCTTCAAAAACTGATTAGGGAAAAAGAATTAGAGCAAATTAATCTTCCTTCCCCTTCCCCAATAATTCAAAAAGAACTCTCAAATTTAAGGGTAGAGCTAAAATCAGAAATTTCTTCCTCCTATGATGCAATTATTCGGAAATCAAAATTTAATTACTATGCGGCTCTAAATAAACCTACCCGCTTTATGGCCCGCCTAGTCAAATGTAAAAGAGCAATTAATAGAATAGATAAAATAAAAAACAATAGTGGAATAACGTTTTGCCACCCTAAAGATATAGTGAACCAGTTTGCAAATTTTTACAAAAAACTCTACAACATCAAAACTGATCCTCTAATTTCCCATCCTCACCCAGATGCAATCAACAAATTTTTATCCTCCATTAACCTACCGAAATTGAGCCCTCTGGATCACGAGTCATTGAATAAGCCTTTTTCTATCCTTGAAATTATTAACACAATAAAGCAACTTAAAGATTTCAAGGCTCCGGGTCCAGATGGGTTCATTAATGAGTATTATAAAACTTTTTGTGACCTACTTTCTTCCCCTCTCACGAAAATTTTCAATCATGCTTCCTCAATAAGCTCCTTCCCCTCAGAAATGCTGGAAGCCACCATTACCCTAATACCCAAGTCTAAGGATGAGAGAGATAATGTTAAAAATTATAGGCCCATTTCGCTAATTAACACTGATATTAAGATATATTCGAAAATTCTGGCCAATCGTTTATCGACTATTCTCCCATCTCTCATCAACGATGATCAGATTGGCTTCGTTGGTGGGAGGCAAGCAACTGATGGCTCTAGAAGACTTCTGAATATTATTAAGGTGATAAATACGGCGAAACTCCCAACTTCATTGCTTGCTTTAGACGCTGAAAAAGCTTTCGACAGGTTAAATTGGCTATACCTTAAACTCACCCTTATTAAATTCGGTTTTGATAACAAATTTCTCTCTTCAATTATGGCCCTCTATTCTAACCCCCAAGCAAAAATTTATGTTAACAATTATCTCTCAAATCCAATCCCTATCACAAATGGTACTAGACAGGGTTGCCCACTTTCCCCCCTTCTCTTTGTCCTGGCTATGGAGCCTTTGGCACAGAGGATTAGAGAAAACACTGACATTAGGGGGATTTCTACCCCATCTCGAGAATTTAAAATTGGCCTCTTTGCAGATGATGTTATGCTTTCCTTGCTGGACCCAGTAAATTCGGTTGCGGAGGTTTCAAAGGTTCTAGAACTATTCTCTCAGATTTCTTATTTTAAAATTAACAATGAGAAGTCTAAACTTTTGAATATTAATCTGGACCGCCAGACGAGAGAGGTTTTACACTCAAGATTTTCCTTTGGTCTGGCTAAACGCAATCTGACTTATTTGGGGATCAGTATTGGTAAATCTATTAATTCAACAATCTCTGACAATCTGGTTCTGATTGATGACATCGTCCGAGGAGATTTGATGGATTTTATGAAAAGAGATTTGTCGTGGTGGGGTAGAGTCCTCTCTATCAAGATGTTTGTTCTTCCCAAAATTTTGTATTTTTTCCGCAACCTACCTTTATCTATTTCCCATATCTTTATTCAAAAAATTCAAAATCAGATTAATTCTTATGTCTGGGATAATAAACGTGCGAGGATATCTGCTGATATATTGTACAAGAATAAAAGTAACGGAGGTCTGAGCCATCCTAATATTTCCGCTTACTATCTGGCAAACCTTATCAAACAGAGCAGTTACTGGTTTAATTCTGACAGCCCCCCAGCTTGGATGATTCTGGAGACCTTCTTAAATAACGGTTCTTCTCCTCGTGAATTGTTACTCAGGCATCTCTTTAGACAGTGTACTCATGATTCTTCCCACCCTATTTTCCAGGCGATCATTGACGCCTGGAAAAAAATCACCAAAAAAAAGAAAAAGAATCCTTTAAGAGATTCTGATATAGATAAGCTTTCCCTTGTCAAAAAATTTCCAATTGGTTTTGTTGCTGATCTGTATAACTCTTCCATTCCAGATCAATGGGACATTAAAGGGTTAAGGAAAATTGGAGACTTGTATGAAGCTTCTGTCTTTATCCCTTTCCAAATTCTTAAGAAAAGATTCAATTTGCCTTTTTCTGATTTCTTTTTATACTCTCATTTAAAGAGCATTATTCTGGAATTCATTTCTAGCAAATTTATCGTTTCCGAAATCTCGGTGAACCTGTTAAGTAACACATCCCATAAGATTTTTTGGAGCCTGAGACACCTATATAACAGCTTCAATAATGACCTCTCTTTCCAAAAACATCTTTACATGATTCGATGGGAAAAGGACCTAAAACTCAATTTCCAATCCGACCAATGGGAGAATGCTCTTCTTTTCTCACAAGCCTCTAATATATCTATGCCCTTACAAGAGGCCTACTTCAAAATTTTAACCAGATGGTACTACACTCCAATCAGGCTCCACTATATAAAGCCCAGCAACTCTCCCCTCTGTTGGAGGGAGTGCGGCCTCAGGGGAGATCTGTTACATCTCTTTTGGAGCTGCCCTAAAATCCGCAATCTATGGGCTCAGATCTCTTCTTTGGTAGATGATCTCTTGGGCAGACCACTAATATTGACCCCTCAAAGGGCTTTACTATCCTTGGATCTTGAATCATACAAGTCGTTTGAAAGATCTTTGGTGATTCATTTATTCTCAGTTTGTAAGAATACATTGGCTTTTTATTGGAGAAAGTCACATGTCCCCACTTTGGAGGACTTAGTTGATAAGATGAATCTCCATAGAATATTTGAACTCAGATTTGCCCTTATTAACAATAATTTACTTAAATTTTCTAAGAAGTGGGATATTTGGTCCATTAAGTTCCCTCAACCATCTCATAATGCTGGAATATCTTAATAGGTGTTACATGTTTAGCTTATTAATATGTTTAATTTTGCTAATATGATAGTGGTGTGTGTTTAATTGTTCAAGTTATCTATTATCGTGTTTATTATTTGACGAACAAATTTCTCCCACCTTCCCTGATTATTCCATTTCCGTTTGTACCCTTTCCCTTCCCCTTCCTCGGAATTACCCCTTCCCACGAATATTCTTATTTCACTACTTTATGCTACGATTGTTATTCCCCTGTTAAACTGTTTATTAAAAATAAAAAAAATATGGTAAAACAAAGAGAGTGAGATGCCAGCTCCTTTCATTCAGTCAGTAGCTTCAAACATTTCTGGTATATGAAAAACATGTTTTTCAATGGCAAAAATCAATGAATATTGTAAATGCACAAACAGTAATATCTCCACATTGCAAGGTGCAATTCTGAAATTTTTTGCTTTTTCCTGCTAATCCTAGCATGATAAAGAAGATTCAAAGAGAGTGAGATGCCAGCTCCTTTCATTCAGTCAGTAGCTTCAAACATTTCTGGACGTTTTTCAATGGCAAAAATCAATGAATATTGTAAATGCACAAACAGTAATATCTCCACATTGCAAGGTGCAATTCTGAAATTTTTTGCTTTTTCCTGCTAATCCTAGCATGATAAAGAAGATTCAAAGAGAGTGAGATGCCAGCTCCTTTCATTCAGTCAGTAGCTTCAAACATTTCTGGTATATGAAAAACATGTTTTTCAATGGCAAAAATCAATGAATATTGTAAATGCACAAACAGTAATATCTCCACATTGCAAGGTGCAATTCTGAAATTTTTTGCTTTTTCCTGCTAATTCTAGCATGATAAAGAAGATTCAAAGAGAGTGAGATGCCAGCTCCTTTCATTCAGTCAGTAGCTTCAAACATTTCTGGTATATGAAAAACATGTTTTTCAATGGCAAAAATCAATGAATATTGTAAATGCACAAACAGTAATATCTCCACATTGCACGGTGCAATTCTGAAATTTTTAGCTTTTTCCTGTTAATCCTAGCATGATAAAGAAGATTCAAAGAGAGTGAGATGCCAGCTCCTTTCATTCAGTCAGTAGCTTCAAACATTTCTGGTATATGAAAAACATGTTTTTCAATGGCAAAAATCAATGAATATTGTAAATGCACAAACAGTAATATCTCCACATTGCAAGGTGCAATTCTGAAATTTTTTGCTTTTTCCTGCTAATCCTAGCATGATAAAGAAGATTCAAAGAGAGTGAGATGCCAGCTCCTTTCATTCAGTCAGTAGCTTCAAACATTTCTGGTATATGAAAAACATGTTTTTCAATGGCAAAAATCAATGAATATTGTAAATGCACAAACAGTAATATCTCCACATTGCAAGGTGCAATTCTGAAATTTTTTGCTTTTTCCTGCTAATCCTAGCATGATAAAGAAGATTCAAAGAGAGTGAGATGCCAGCTCCTTTCATTCAGTCAGTAGCTTCAAACATTTCTGGTATATGAAAAACATGTTTTTCAATGGCAAAAATCAATGAATATTGTAAATGCACAAACAGTAATATCTCCACATTGCACGGTGCAATTCTGAAATTTTTAGCTTTTTCCTGTTAATCCTAGCATGATAAAGAAGATTCAAAGAGAGTGAGATGCCAGCTCCTTTCATTCAGTCAGTAGCTTCAAACATTTCTGGTATATGAAAAACATGTTTTTCAATGGCAAAAATCAATGAATATTGTAAATGCACAAACAGTAATATCTCCACATTGCAAGGTGCAATTCTGAAATTTTTTGCTTTTTCCTGCTAATCCTAGCATGATAAAGAAGATTCAAAGAGAGTGAGATGCCAGCTCCTTTCATTCAGTCAGTAGCTTCAAACATTTCTGGACGTTTTTCAATGGCAAAAATCAATGAATATTGTAAATGCACAAACAGTAATATCTCCACATTGCAAGGTGCAATTCTGAAATTTTTTGCTTTTTCCTGCTAATCCTAGCATGATAAAGAAGATTCAAAGAGAGTGAGATGCCAGCTCCTTTCATTCAGTCAGTAGCTTCAAACATTTCTGGTATATGAAAAACATGTTTTTCAATGGCAAAAATCAATGAATATTGTAAATGCACAAACAGTAATATCTCCACATTGCAAGGTGCAATTCTGAAATTTTTTGCTTTTTCCTGCTAATTCTAGCATGATAAAGAAGATTCAAAGAGAGTGAGATGCCAGCTCCTTTCATTCAGTCAGTAGCTTCAAACATTTCTGGTATATGAAAAACATGTTTTTCAATGGCAAAAATCAATGAATATTGTAAATGCACAAACAGTAATATCTCCACATTGCACGGTGCAATTCTGAAATTTTTAGCTTTTTCCTGTTAATCCTAGCATGATAAAGAAGATTCAAAGAGAGTGAGATGCCAGCTCCTTTCATTCAGTCAGTAGCTTCAAACATTTCTGGTATATGAAAAACATGTTTTTCAATGGCAAAAATCAATGAATATTGTAAATGCACAAACAGTAATATCTCCACATTGCAAGGTGCAATTCTGAAATTTTTTGCTTTTTCCTGTTAATCCTAGCATGATAAAGAAGATTCAAAGAGAGTGAGATGCCAGCTCCTTTCATTCAGTCAGTAGCTTCAAACATTTCTGGTATATGAAAAACATGTTTTTCAATGGCAAAAATCAATGAATATTGTAAATGCACAAACAGTAATATCTCCACATTGCACGGTGCAATTCTGAAATTTTTAGCTTTTTCCTGTTAATCCTAGCATGATAAAGAAGATTCAAAGAGAGTGAGATGCCAGCTCCTTTCATTCAGTCAGTAGCTTCAAACATTTCTGGTATATGAAAAACGTTTTACAATGGCAAAAATCAATGAATATTGTAAATGCACAAACAGTAATATCTCCACATTGCACGGTGCAATTCTGAAATTTTTAGCTTTTTCCTGTTAATCCTAGCATGATAAAGAAGATTCAAAGAGAGTGAGATGCCAGCTCCTTTCATTCAGTCAGTAGCTTCAAACATTTCTGGTATATGAAAAACATGTTTTTCAATGGCAAAAATCAATGAATATTGTAAATGCACAAACAGTAATATCTCCACATTGCAAGGTGCAATTCTGAAATTTTTTGCTTTTTCCTGTTAATCCTAGCATGATAAAGAAGATTCAAAGAGAGTGAGATGCCAGCTCCTTTCATTCAGTCAGTAGCTTCAAACATTTCTGGTATATGAAAAACATGTTTTTCAATGGCAAAAATCAATGAATATTGTAAATGCACAAACAGTAATATCTCCACATTGCAAGGTGCAATTCTGAAATTTTTTGCTTTTTCCTGCTAATCCTAGCATGATAAAGAAGATTCAAAGAGAGTGAGATGCCAGCTCCTTTCATTCAGTCAGTAGCTTCAAACATTTCTGGTATATGAAAAACATGTTTTTCAATGGCAAAAATCAATGAATATTGTAAATGCACAAACAGTAATATCTCCACATTGCAAGGTGCAATTCTGAAATTTTTTGCTTTTTCCTGCTAATCCTAGCATGATAAAGAAGATTCAAAGAGAGTGAGATAATAATTCAAAAGGAACTGTCAAATTTAAGGGTAGAGCTAAAATCAGAAATTTCTTCTTCCTATGATGCGATTATTCGGAAATCAAAATTTAATTACTATGCGGCTCTAAATAAACCTACCCGCTTTATGGCCCGCCTAGTTAAATGTAAAAGAGCAATTAATAGAATAGATAAAATAAAGAATGATAGTGGAATAACGTTTTGTCACCCTAAAGATATAGTGAACCAGTTTGCAGACTTTTACAAAAAACTCTATAATATCAAGACTGACCCTCTAATTCCCCATCCTCACCCAGACGCAATCAACAAATTTCTATCCTCCATTAACCTACCGAAATTGAGCCCTCTGGATCACGAGTCATTGAACAAGCCTTTTTCTAACCTTGAAATTATTAACACAATAAAGCAACTTAAAGCTTTCAAGGCCCCGGGTCCAGATGGGTTCATTAATGAGTATTATAAAACTTTTTGCGACCTACTTTCTCTCCCTCTTACGAAAATTTTCAATCATGCTTCCTCAATAAGCTCCTTCCCCTCAGAAATGCTGGAAGCTACCATTACCTTAATACCCAAGTCTAAAGAAGAGAGAGATAATGTTAAAAATTATAGGCCCATTTCGCTAATTAATACTGACATTAAGATATATTCGAAAATTCTGGCCAATCGTTTATCGACTATTCTCCCATCTCTCATCAACGACGATCAAATTGGCTTCGTTGGTGGGAGACAAGCAACTGATGGCTCTAGAAGACTCTTGAATATTATTAAGGTTATCAATACGGCGAAACTCCCAACTTCATTGCTTGCCCTAGATGCTGAAAAAGCTTTCGACAGGCTAAATTGGCTATACCTTAAATTGACCCTTATTAAATTTGGTTTTGACAACAATTTTCTCTCTTCAATTATGGCCCTTTATTCTAACCCCCAAGCAAAAATCTATGTTAACAATTATCTCTCAAACCCAATCCCTATTACAAATGGTACTAGACAGGGTTGCCCGCTTTCCCCTCTTCTCTTTGTCCTGGCTATGGAGCCTCTTGCTCAGAGGATCAGAGAAAATACTGACATCAGAGGGATATCTACCCCATCTCGAGAATTTAAAATTGGCCTCTTTGCAGATGATGTTATGCTTTCCCTGCTGGACCCAATAAATTCAGTTGCGGAGGTTTCGAAGGTTCTAGAAATATTCTCTCAGATTTCTTATTTTAAGATCAATAATGAGAAGTCTAAACTTTTAAACATTAATCTGGACCGTCAGACGAGAGAGGTTTTACACTCGAGATTTTCCTTTGGTGTGGCTAAACGCAATCTGATTTATTTGGGGATCAGTATTGGTAAAAATATTAACTCAACAATCTCTGACAATCTGGTTCTGATTGATGACATCGTCCGAGGAGATTTGATGGACTTTATGAAGAGAGATTTGTCGTGGTGGGGTAGAGTCCTCTCTATCAAGATGTTTGTTCTTCCCAAAATTTTATATTTTTTCCGCAACCTTCCTTTAGCTATTTCCCACATCTTTGTTCAAAAAATCCAAAATCAGATTAATTCTTATGTCTGGGATAATAAACGTGCGAGGATATCTGCAGATATATTGTACAAGAATAAAAGTAACGGAGGTCTGAGCCACCCTAATATTTCCGCTTATTATTTGGCAAACCTTATCAAACAGAGCAGTAATTGGTTTAATTCTGACAGTCCCCCAGCTTGGATGATTCTAGAGACTTTCTTAAATAACGGCTCCTCTCCTCGTGATTTGTTACTTAGGCATCTCTTTAAACAGTGCACTCATGATTCTTCCCACCCTATTTTCCAGGCGATTATTGACGCTTGGAAAAAAATCGCTAAAAGAAAGAAAAAGAGCTCCTTGAAAGATTCTGATATGGTTAAGCTTTCTCTTGTCAAAAAATTCCCAATTGGTTTTGTTGCTGATCTATATAACTCTTCCATTCCAGATCAATGGGACAATAAAGGGTTGAGAAAAATTGGAGACCTGTATGAAGCTTCTGTTTTTATTCCTTTCCAAACTCTTAAAAAAAGATTCAACTTACCCTCTTCTGATTTCTTTTTATATTCTCATTTAAAAAACATAATTCTGGAATTCATTTCTGGCAAACTTATCATTTCTGAAACCTCGGTGAACCTGTTAAGCAACCCATCCCATAAAATTTTTTGGAGCCTGAGACACATATATAACAGTTTCAATAATGACCTTTCTTTTCAAAAACACCTTTACATGATAAGATGGGAAAAAGACCTAAAACTCAATTTCCAATCCGACCAATGGGAGAATGCTGTTCTTTTTTCCCAAGCCTCTAATATATCTATGCCCTTACAAGAGGCCTACTTCAAAATTCTAACCAGATGGTATTACACTCCAATCAGGCTACATCATATAAAGCCCAGCAACTCTCCCCTTTGTTGGAGGGAGTGCGGCCTTAGGGGAGATCTTTTACATCTCTTTTGGAGCTGCACGAAAATCCGTAATCTATGGGCTCAGATCTCTTCTTTGGTTGATGATCTTTTAGGTAGACCATTAGTATTGACCCCTCAAAGGGCTTTACTATCCTTGGATCTTGAATCATGCAAGTCATTTGAAAGATCTCTGGTGATTCATTTATTTTCAGTTTGTAAGAACGCATTGGCTTTTTATTGGAGAAAGTCACACGTCCCCACTCTGGAGGACTTAGTTGATAAGATGAATCTTCACAGAATATTTGAACTCAGATTTGCCCTTATCAACAATAACTTAATTAAATTCTCTAGGAAGTGGGATATTTGGTCCACTAGGTTCCCTCAACCTTCTTATAATGCTGGAACATCTCAATGTGTGTCATGTTTAGCTCATTAATATGTCTAATTTGCTATTGATAGTAATGTGTGCTTAAATTGTTCAAGTTTATGTACTATCGTATATATTTTTTGACGAACAAATTTCTCCCATCTTTCCTGTTTATCCATTCCTGTTTATACCTTTTTCCCTTCCCCTTCCCTCAGAATTTTCCCTTTACTACGAACATTCTTTTGTCATTACTTTTATGCTACGATTGTTATTCCCCTGTTAAATTGGTTTTTAAAAATAAAAAAAAATATGGTAAAACAAAGAGAGTGAGATGCCAGCTCCTTTCATTCAGTCAGTAGCTTCAAACATTTCTGGTATATGAAAAACATGTTTTTCAATGGCAAAAATCAATGAATATTGTAAATGCACAAACAGTAATATCTCCACATTGCACGGTGCAATTCTGAAATTTTTTGCTTTTTCCTGTTAATCCTAGCATGATAAAGAAGATTCAAAGAGAGTGAGATGCCAGCTCCTTTCATTCAGTCAGTAGCTTCAAACATTTCTGGTATATGAAAAACATGTTTTTCAATGGCAAAAATCAATGAATATTGTAAATGCACAAACAGTAATATCTCCACATTGCACGGTGCAATTCTGAAATTTTTAGCTTTTTCCTGTTAATCCTAGCATGATAAAGAAGATTCAAAGAGAGTGAGATGCCAGCACCTTTCATTCAGTCAGTAGCTTCAAACATTTCTGGTATATGAAAAACATGTTTTTCAATGGCAAAAATCAATGAATATTGTAAATGCACAAACAGTAATATCTCCACATTGCAAGGTGCAATTCTGAAATTTTTTGCTTTTTCCTGCTAATCCTAGCATGATAAAGAAGATTCAAAGAGAGTGAGATGCCAGCTCCTTTCATTCAGTCAGTAGCTTCAAACATTTCTGGTATATGAAAAACATGTTTTTCAATGGCAAAAATCAATGAATATTGTAAATGCACAAACAGTAATATCTCCACATTGCAAGGTGCAATTCTGAAATTTTTTGCTTTTTCCTGCTAATCCTAGCATGATAAAGAAGATTCAAAGAGAGTGAGATGCCAGCTCCTTTCATTCAGTCAGTAGCTTCAAACATTTCTGGTATATGAAAAACATGTTTTTCAATGGCAAAAATCAATGAATATTGTAAATGCACAAACAGTAATATCTCCACATTGCAAGGTGCAATTCTGAAATTTTTTGCTTTTTCCTGCTAATCCTAGCATGATAAAGAAGATTCAAAGAGAGTGAGATGCCAGCTCCTTTCATTCAGTCAGTAGCTTCAAACATTTCTGGTATATGAAAAACATGTTTTTCAATGGCAAAAATCAATGAATATTGTAAATGCACAAACAGTAATATCTCCACATTGCACGGTGCAATTCTGAAATTTTTTGCTTTTTCCTGTTAATCCTAGCATGATAAAGAAGATTCAAAGAGAGTGAGATGCCAGCTCCTTTCATTCAGTCAGTAGCTTCAAACATTTCTGGTATATGAAAAACATGTTTTTCAATGGCAAAAATCAATGAATATTGTAAATGCACAAACAGTAATATCTCCACATTGCAAGGTGCAATTCTGAAATTTTTTGCTTTTTCCTGTTAATCCTAGCATGATAAAGAAGATTCAATGAGATTGAGATGCCAGCTCCTTTCATTCAGTCAGTAGCTTCAAACATTTCTGGTATATGAAAAACATGTTTTTCAATGGCAAAAATCAATGAATATTGTAAATGCACAAACAGTAATATCTCCACATTGCAAGGTGCAATTCTGAAATTTTTTGCTTTTTCCTGCTAATCCTAGCATGATAAAGAAGATTCAAAGAGAGTGAGATGCCAGCTCCTTTCATTCAGTCAGTAGCTTCAAACATTTCTGGTATATGAAAAACATGTTTTTCAATGGCAAAAATCAATGAATATTGTAAATGCACAAACAGTAATATCTCCACATTGCACGGTGCAATTCTGAAATTTTTTGCTTTTTCCTGTTAATCCTAGCATGATAAAGAAGATTCAAAGAGAGTGAGATGCCAGCTCCTTTCATTCAGTCAGTAGCTTCAAACATTTCTGGTGTATGAAAAACATGTTTTTCAATGGCAAAAATCAATGAATATTGTAAATGCACAAACAGTAATATCTCCACATTGCAAGGTGCAATTCTGAAATTTTTTGCTTTTTCCTGTTAATCCTAGCATGATAAAGAAGATTCAATGAGATTGAGATGCCAGCTCCTTTCATTCAGTCAGTAGCTTCAAACATTTCTGGTATATGAAAAACATGTTTTTCAATGGCAAAAATCAATGAATATTGTAAATGCACAAACAGTAATATCTCCACATTGCAAGGTGCAATTCTGAAATTTTTTGCTTTTTCCTGCTAATCCTAGCATGATAAAGAAGATTCAAAGAGAGTGAGATGCCAGCTCCTTTCATTCAGTCAGTAGCTTCAAACATTTCTGGTATATGAAAAACATGTTTTTCAATGGCAAAAATCAATGAATATTGTAAATGCACAAACAGTAATATCTCCACATTGCAAGGTGCAATTCTGAAATTTTTTGCTTTTTCCTGCTAATCCTAGCATGATAAAGAAGAATCAAAGAGAGTGAGATGCCAGCTCCTTTCATTCAGTCAGTAGCTTCAAACATTTCTGGTATATGAAAAACGTTTTTCAATGGCAAAAATCAATGAATATTGTAAATGCACAAACAGTAATATCTCCACATTGCAAGGTGCAATTCTGAAATTTTTTGCTTTTTCCTGCTAATCCTAGCATGATAAAGAAGATTCAAAGAGAGTGAGATGCCAGCTCCTTTCATTCAGTCAGTAGCTTCAAACATTTCTGGTATATGAAAAACATGTTTTTCAATGCAAAAATCAATGAATATTGTAAATGCACAAACAGTAATATCTCCACATTGCACGGTGCAATTCTGAAATTTTTAGCTTTTTCCTGTTAATCTTAGCATGATAAAGAAGATTCAAAGAGAGTGAGATGCCAGCTCCTTTCATTCAGTCAGTAGCTTCAAACATTTCTGGTATATGAAAAACATGTTTTTCAATGGCAAAAATCAATGAATATTGTAAATGCACAAACAGTAATATCTCCACATTGCAAGGTGCAATTCTGAAATTTTTTGCTTTTTCCTGCTAATCCTAGCATGATAAAGAAGATTCAAAGAGAGTGAGATGCCAGCTCCTTTCATTCAGTCAGTAGCTTCAAACATTTCTGGTATATGAAAAACATGTTTTTCAATGGCAAAAATCAATGAATATTGTAAATGCACAAACAGTAATATCTCCACATTGCACGGTGCAATTCTGAAATTTTTAGCTTTTTCCTGTTAATCCTAGCATGATAAAGAAGATTCAAAGAGAGTGAGATGCCAGCTCCTTTCATTCAGTCAGTAGCTTCAAACATTTCTGGTATATGAAAAACATGTTTTTCAATGGCAAAAATCAATGAATATTGTAAATGCACAAACAGTAATATCTCCACATTGCAAGGTGCAATTCTGAAATTTTTTGCTTTTTCCTGTTAATCCTAGCATGATAAAGAAGATTCAAAGAGAGTGAGATGCCAGCTCCTTTCATTCAGTCAGTAGCTTCAAACATTTCTGGTATATGAAAAACATGTTTTTCAATGGCAAAAATCAATGAATATTGTAAATGCACAAACAGTAATATCTCCACATTGCAAGGTGCAATTCTGAAATTTTTTGCTTTTTCCTGCTAATCCTAGCATGATAAAGAAGATTCAAAGAGAGTGAGATGCCAGCTCCTTTCATTCAGTCAGTAGCTTCAAACATTTCTGGTATATGAAAAACGTTTTTCAATGGCAAAAATCAATGAATATTGTAAATGCACAAACAGTAATATCTCCACATTGCACGGTGCAATTCTGAAATTTTTAGCTTTTTCCTGTTAATCCTAGCATGATAAAGAAGATTCAAAGAGAGTGAGATGCCAGCTCCTTTCATTCAGTCAGTAGCTTCAAACATTTCTGGTATATGAAAAACATGTTTTTCAATGGCAAAAATCAATGAATATTGTAAATGCACAAACAGTAATATCTCCACATTGCAAGGTGCAATTCTGAAATTTTTTGCTTTTTCCTGCTAATCCTAGCATGATAAAGAAGATTCAAAGAGAGTGAGATGCCAGCTCCTTTCATTCAGTCAGTAGCTTCAAACATTTCTGGTATATGAAAAACATGTTTTTCAATGGCAAAAATCAATGAATATTGTAAATGCACAAACAGTAATATCTCCACATTGCACGGTGCAATTCAGAAATTTTTAGCTTTTTCCTGTTAATCCTAGCATGATAAAGAAGATTCAAAGAGAGTGAGATGCCAGCTCCTTTCATTCAGTCAGTAGCTTCAAACATTTCTGGTATATGAAAAACATGTTTTTCAATGGCAAAAATCAATGAATATTGTAAATGCACAAACAGTAATATCTCCACATTGCAAGGTGCAATTCTGAAATTTTTTGCTTTTTCCTGCTAATCCTAGCATGATAAAGAAGATTCAAAGAGAGTGAGATGCCAGCTCCTTTCATTCAGTCAGTAGCTTCAAACATTTCTGGACGTTTTTCAATGGCAAAAATCAATGAATATTGTAAATGCACAAACAGTAATATCTCCACATTGCAAGGTGCAATTCTGAAATTTTTTGCTTTTTCCTGTTAATCCTAGCATGATAAAGAAGATTCAAAGAGAGTGAGATGCCAGCTCCTTTCATTCAGTCAGTAGCTTCAAACATTTCTGGTATATGAAAAACGTTTTTCAATGGCAAAAATCAATGAATATTGCAAATGCACAAACAGTAATATCTCCACATTGCAAGGTGCAATTCTGAAATTTTTTGCTTTTTCCTGTTAATCCTAGCATGATAAAGAAGATTCAATGAGATTGAGATGCCAGCTCCTTTCATTCAGTCAGTAGCTTCAAACATTTCTGGTATATGAAAAACATGTTTTTCAATGGCAAAAATCAATGAATATTGTAAATGCACAAACAGTAATATCTCCACATTGCAAGGTGCAATTCTGAAATTTTTTGCTTTTTCCTGCTAATCCTAGCATGATAAAGAAGATTCAAAGAGAGTGAGATGCCAGCTCCTTTCATTCAGTCAGTAGCTTCAAACATTTCTGGTATATGAAAAACATGTTTTTCAATGGCAAAAATCAATGAATATTGTAAATGCACAAACAGTAATATCTCCACATTGCAAGGTGCAATTCTGAAATTTTTTGCTTTTTCCTGCTAATCCTAGCATGATAAAGAAGATTCAAAGAGAGTGAGATGCCAGCTCCTTTCATTCAGTCAGTAGCTTCAAACATTTCTGGTATATGAAAAACATGTTTTTCAATGGCAAAAATCAATGAATATTGTAAATGCACAAACAGTAATATCTCCACATTGCAAGGTGCAATTCTGAAATTTTTTGCTTTTTCCTGCTAATCCTAGCATGATAAAGAAGATTCAAAGAGAGTGAGATGCCAGCTCCTTTCATTCAGTCAGTAGCTTCAAACATTTCTGGTATATGAAAAACATGTTTTTCAATGGCAAAAATCAATGAATATTGTAAATGCACAAACAGTAATATCTCCACATTGCACGGTGCAATTCTGAAATTTTTTGCTTTTTCCTGTTAATCCTAGCATGATAAAGAAGATTCAAAGAGAGTGAGATGCCAGCTCCTTTCATTCAGTCAGTAGCTTCAAACATTTCTGGTATATGAAAAACATGTTTTTCAATGGCAAAAATCAATGAATATTGTAAATGCACAAACAGTAATATCTCCACATTGCACGGTGCAATTCTGAAATTTTTAGCTTTTTCCTGTTAATCCTAGCATGATAAAGAAGATTCAAAGAGAGTGAGATGCCAGCTCCTTTCATTCAGTCAGTAGCTTCAAACATTTCTGGTATATGAAAAACATGTTTTTCAATGGCAAAAATCAATGAATATTGTAAATGCACAAACAGTAATATCTCCACATTGCAAGGTGCAATTCTGAAATTTTTTGCTTTTTCCTGTTAATCCTAGCATGATAAAGAAGATTCAATGAGATTGAGATGCCAGCTCCTTTCATTCAGTCAGTAGCTTCAAACATTTCTGGTATATGAAAAACATGTTTTTCAATGGCAAAAATCAATGAATATTGTAAATGCACAAACAGTAATATCTCCACATTGCAAGGTGCAATTCTGAAATTTTTTGCTTTTTCCTGCTAATCCTACCATGATAAAGAAGATTCAAAGAGAGTGAGATGCCAGCTCCTTTCATTCAGTCAGTAGCTTCAAACATTTCTGGTATATGAAAAACATGTTTTTCAATGGCAAAAATCAATGAATATTGTAAATGCACAAACAGTAATATCTCCACATTGCACGGTGCAATTCTGAAATTTTTTGCTTTTTCCTGTTAATCCTAGCATGATAAAGAAGATTCAAAGAGAGTGAGATGCCAGCTCCTTTCATTCAGTCAGTAGCTTCAAACATTTCTGGTGTATGAAAAACATGTTTTTCAATGGCAAAAATCAATGAATATTGTAAATGCACAAACAGTAATATCTCCACATTGCAAGGTGCAATTCTGAAATTTTTTGCTTTTTCCTGTTAATCCTAGCATGATAAAGAAGATTCAATGAGATTGAGATGCCAGCTCCTTTCATTCAGTCAGTAGCTTCAAACATTTCTGGTATATGAAAAACATGTTTTTCAATGGCAAAAATCAATGAATATTGTAAATGCACAAACAGTAATATCTCCACATTGCAAGGTGCAATTCTGAAATTTTTTGCTTTTTCCTGCTAATCCTAGCATGATAAAGAAGATTCAAAGAGAGTGAGATGCCAGCTCCTTTCATTCAGTCAGTAGCTTCAAACATTTCTGGTATATGAAAAACATGTTTTTCAATGGCAAAAATCAATGAATATTGTAAATGCACAAACAGTAATATCTCCACATTGCAAGGTGCAATTCTGAAATTTTTTGCTTTTTCCTGCTAATCCTAGCATGATAAAGAAGATTCAAAGAGAGTGAGATGCCAGCTCCTTTCATTCAGTCAGTAGCTTCAAACATTTCTGGTATATGAAAAACATGTTTTTCAATGGCAAAAATCAATGAATATTGTAAATGCACAAACAGTAATATCTCCACATTGCAAGGTGCAATTCTGAAATTTTTTGCTTTTTCCTGCTAATCCTAGCATGATAAAGAAGATTCAAAGAGAGTGAGATGCCAGCTCCTTTCATTCAGTCAGTAGCTTCAAACATTTCTGGTATATGAAAAACATGTTTTTCAATGCAAAAATCAATGAATATTGTAAATGCACAAACAGTAATATCTCCACATTGCACGGTGCAATTCTGAAATTTTTAGCTTTTTCCTGTTAATCTTAGCATGATAAAGAAGATTCAAAGAGAGTGAGATGCCAGCTCCTTTCATTCAGTCAGTAGCTTCAAACATTTCTGGTATATGAAAAACATGTTTTTCAATGGCAAAAATCAATGAATATTGTAAATGCACAAACAGTAATATCTCCACATTGCAAGGTGCAATTCTGAAATTTTTTGCTTTTTCCTGCTAATCCTAGCATGATAAAGAAGATTCAAAGAGAGTGAGATGCCAGCTCCTTTCATTCAGTCAGTAGCTTCAAACATTTCTGGTATATGAAAAACATGTTTTTCAATGGCAAAAATCAATGAATATTGTAAATGCACAAACAGTAATATCTCCACATTGCACGGTGCAATTCTGAAATTTTTAGCTTTTTCCTGTTAATCCTAGCATGATAAAGAAGATTCAAAGAGAGTGAGATGCCAGCTCCTTTCATTCAGTCAGTAGCTTCAAACATTTCTGGTATATGAAAAACATGTTTTTCAATGGCAAAAATCAATGAATATTGTAAATGCACAAACAGTAATATCTCCACATTGCAAGGTGCAATTCTGAAATTTTTTGCTTTTTCCTGTTAATCCTAGCATGATAAAGAAGATTCAAAGAGAGTGAGATGCCAGCTCCTTTCATTCAGTCAGTAGCTTCAAACATTTCTGGTATATGAAAAACATGTTTTTCAATGGCAAAAATCAATGAATATTGTAAATGCACAAACAGTAATATCTCCACATTGCAAGGTGCAATTCTGAAATTTTTTGCTTTTTCCTGCTAATCCTAGCATGATAAAGAAGATTCAAAGAGAGTGAGATGCCAGCTCCTTTCATTCAGTCAGTAGCTTCAAACATTTCTGGACGTTTTTCAATGGCAAAAATCAATGAATATTGTAAATGCACAAACAGTAATATCTCCACATTGCAAGGTGCAATTCTGAAATTTTTTGCTTTTTCCTGCTAATCCTAGCATGATAAAGAAGATTCAAAGAGAGTGAGATGCCAGCTCCTTTCATTCAGTCAGTAGCTTCAAACATTTCTGGTATATGAAAAACATGTTTTTCAATGGCAAAAATCAATGAATATTGTAAATGCACAAACAGTAATATCTCCACATTGCAAGGTGCAATTCTGAAATTTTTTGCTTTTTCCTGCTAATTCTAGCATGATAAAGAAGATTCAAAGAGAGTGAGATGCCAGCTCCTTTCATTCAGTCAGTAGCTTCAAACATTTCTGGTATATGAAAAACATGTTTTTCAATGGCAAAAATCAATGAATATTGTAAATGCACAAACAGTAATATCTCCACATTGCACGGTGCAATTCTGAAATTTTTAGCTTTTTCCTGTTAATCCTAGCATGATAAAGAAGATTCAAAGAGAGTGAGATGCCAGCTCCTTTCATTCAGTCAGTAGCTTCAAACATTTCTGGTATATGAAAAACATGTTTTTCAATGGCAAAAATCAATGAATATTGTAAATGCACAAACAGTAATATCTCCACATTGCAAGGTGCAATTCTGAAATTTTTTGCTTTTTCCTGTTAATCCTAGCATGATAAAGAAGATTCAAAGAGAGTGAGATGCCAGCTCCTTTCATTCAGTCAGTAGCTTCAAACATTTCTGGTATATGAAAAACATGTTTTTCAATGGCAAAAATCAATGAATATTGTAAATGCACAAACAGTAATATCTCCACATTGCACGGTGCAATTCTGAAATTTTTAGCTTTTTCCTGTTAATCCTAGCATGATAAAGAAGATTCAAAGAGAGTGAGATGCCAGCTCCTTTCATTCAGTCAGTAGCTTCAAACATTTCTGGTATATGAAAAACGTTTTACAATGGCAAAAATCAATGAATATTGTAAATGCACAAACAGTAATATCTCCACATTGCACGGTGCAATTCTGAAATTTTTAGCTTTTTCCTGTTAATCCTAGCATGATAAAGAAGATTCAAAGAGAGTGAGATGCCAGCTCCTTTCATTCAGTCAGTAGCTTCAAACATTTCTGGTATATGAAAAACATGTTTTTCAATGGCAAAAATCAATGAATATTGTAAATGCACAAACAGTAATATCTCCACATTGCAAGGTGCAATTCTGAAATTTTTTGCTTTTTCCTGTTAATCCTAGCATGATAAAGAAGATTCAAAGAGAGTGAGATGCCAGCTCCTTTCATTCAGTCAGTAGCTTCAAACATTTCTGGTATATGAAAAACATGTTTTTCAATGGCAAAAATCAATGAATATTGTAAATGCACAAACAGTAATATCTCCACATTGCAAGGTGCAATTCTGAAATTTTTTGCTTTTTCCTGCTAATCCTAGCATGATAAAGAAGATTCAAAGAGAGTGAGATGCCAGCTCCTTTCATTCAGTCAGTAGCTTCAAACATTTCTGGTATATGAAAAACATGTTTTTCAATGGCAAAAATCAATGAATATTGTAAATGCACAAACAGTAATATCTCCACATTGCAAGGTGCAATTCTGAAATTTTTTGCTTTTTCCTGCTAATCCTAGCATGATAAAGAAGATTCAAAGAGAGTGAGATGCCAGCTCCTTTCATTCAGTCAGTAGCTTCAAACATTTCTGGTATATGAAAAACATGTTTTTCAATGGCAAAAATCAATGAATATTGTAAATGCACAAACAGTAATATCTCCACATTGCACGGTGCAATTCTGAAATTTTTTGCTTTTTCCTGTTAATCCTAGCATGATAAAGAAGATTCAAAGAGAGTGAGATGCCAGCTCCTTTCATTCAGTCAGTAGCTTCAAACATTTCTGGTATATGAAAAACATGTTTTTCAATGGCAAAAATCAATGAATATTGTAAATGCACAAACAGTAATATCTCCACATTGCACGGTGCAATTCTGAAATTTTTAGCTTTTTCCTGTTAATCCTAGCATGATAAAGAAGATTCAAAGAGAGTGAGATGCCAGCTCCTTTCATTCAGTCAGTAGCTTCAAACATTTCTGGTATATGAAAAACATGTTTTTCAATGGCAAAAATCAATGAATATTGTAAATGCACAAACAGTAATATCTCCACATTGCAAGGTGCAATTCTGAAATTTTTTGCTTTTTCCTGCTAATCCTAGCATGATAAAGAAGATTCAAAGAGAGTGAGATGCCAGCTCCTTTCATTCAGTCAGTAGCTTCAAACATTTCTGGTATATGAAAAACATGTTTTTCAATGGCAAAAATCAATGAATATTGTAAATGCACAAACAGTAATATCTCCACATTGCAAGGTGCAATTCTGAAATTTTTTGCTTTTTCCTGCTAATCCTAGCATGATAAAGAAGATTCAAAGAGAGTGAGATGCCAGCTCCTTTCATTCAGTCAGTAGCTTCAAACATTTCTGGTATATGAAAAACATGTTTTTCAATGGCAAAAATCAATGAATATTGTAAATGCACAAACAGTAATATCTCCACATTGCAAGGTGCAATTCTGAAATTTTTTGCTTTTTCCTGCTAATCCTAGCATGATAAAGAAGATTCAAAGAGAGTGAGATGCCAGCTCCTTTCATTCAGTCAGTAGCTTCAAACATTTCTGGTATATGAAAAACATGTTTTTCAATGGCAAAAATCAATGAATATTGTAAATGCACAAACAGTAATATCTCCACATTGCACGGTGCAATTCTGAAATTTTTTGCTTTTTCCTGTTAATCCTAGCATGATAAAGAAGATTCAAAGAGAGTGAGATGCCAGCTCCTTTCATTCAGTCAGTAGCTTCAAACATTTCTGGTATATGAAAAACATGTTTTTCAATGGCAAAAATCAATGAATATTGTAAATGCACAAACAGTAATATCTCCACATTGCACGGTGCAATTCTGAAATTTTTTGCTTTTTCCTGTTAATCCTAGCATGATAAAGAAGATTCAAAGAGAGTGAGATGCCAGCTCCTTTCATTCAGTCAGTAGCTTCAAACATTTCTGGTGTATGAAAAACATGTTTTTCAATGGCAAAAATCAATGAATATTGTGAATGCACAAACAGTAATATCTCCACATTGCAAGGTGCAATTCTGAAATTTTTTGCTTTTTCCTGTTAATCCTAGCATGATAAAGAAGATTCAATGAGATTGAGATGCCAGCTCCTTTCATTCAGTCAGTAGCTTCAAACATTTCTGGTATATGAAAAACATGTTTTTCAATGGCAAAAATCAATGAATATTGTAAATGCACAAACAGTAATATCTCCACATTGCAAGGTGCAATTCTGAAATTTTTTGCTTTTTCCTGCTAATCCTAGCATGATAAAGAAGATTCAAAGAGAGTGAGATGCCAGCTCCTTTCATTCAGTCAGTAGCTTCAAACATTTCTGGTATATGAAAAACATGTTTTTCAATGGCAAAAATCAATGAATATTGTAAATGCACAAACAGTAATATCTCCACATTGCAAGGTGCAATTCTGAAATTTTTTGCTTTTTCCTGCTAATCCTAGCATGATAAAGAAGATTCAAAGAGAGTGAGATGCCAGCTCCTTTCATTCAGTCAGTAGCTTCAAACATTTCTGGTATATGAAAAACATGTTTTTCAATGGCAAAAATCAATGAATATTGTAAATGCACAAACAGTAATATCTCCACATTGCAAGGTGCAATTCTGAAATTTTTTGCTTTTTCCTGCTAATCCTAGCATGATAAAGAAGATTCAAAGAGAGTGAGATGCCAGCTCCTTTCATTCAGTCAGTAGCTTCAAACATTTCTGGTATATGAAAAACATGTTTTTCAATGGCAAAAATCAATGAATATTGTAAATGCACAAACAGTAATATCTCCACATTGCAAGGTGCAATTCTGAAATTTTTTGCTTTTTCCTGCTAATTCTAGCATGATAAAGAAGATTCAAAGAGAGTGAGATGCCAGCTCCTTTCATTCAGTCAGTAGCTTCAAACATTTCTGGTATATGAAAAACATGTTTTTCAATGGCAAAAATCAATGAATATTGTAAATGCACAAACAGTAATATCTCCACATTGCACGGTGCAATTCTGAAATTTTTAGCTTTTTCCTGTTAATCCTAGCATGATAAAGAAGATTCAAAGAGAGTGAGATGCCAGCTCCTTTCATTCAGTCAGTAGCTTCAAACATTTCTGGTATATGAAAAACATGTTTTTCAATGGCAAAAATCAATGAATATTGTAAATGCACAAACAGTAATATCTCCACATTGCAAGGTGCAATTCTGAAATTTTTTGCTTTTTCCTGTTAATCCTAGCATGATAAAGAAGATTCAAAGAGAGTGAGATGCCAGCTCCTTTCATTCAGTCAGTAGCTTCAAACATTTCTGGTATATGAAAAACATGTTTTTCAATGGCAAAAATCAATGAATATTGTAAATGCACAAACAGTAATATCTCCACATTGCACGGTGCAATTCTGAAATTTTTAGCTTTTTCCTGTTAATCCTAGCATGATAAAGAAGATTCAAAGAGAGTGAGATGCCAGCTCCTTTCATTCAGTCAGTAGCTTCAAACATTTCTGGTATATGAAAAACGTTTTACAATGGCAAAAATCAATGAATATTGTAAATGCACAAACAGTAATATCTCCACATTGCACGGTGCAATTCTGAAATTTTTAGCTTTTTCCTGTTAATCCTAGCATGATAAAGAAGATTCAAAGAGAGTGAGATGCCAGCTCCTTTCATTCAGTCAGTAGCTTCAAACATTTCTGGTATATGAAAAACATGTTTTTCAATGGCAAAAATCAATGAATATTGTAAATGCACAAACAGTAATATCTCCACATTGCAAGGTGCAATTCTGAAATTTTTTGCTTTTTCCTGTTAATCCTAGCATGATAAAGAAGATTCAAAGAGAGTGAGATGCCAGCTCCTTTCATTCAGTCAGTAGCTTCAAACATTTCTGGTATATGAAAAACATGTTTTTCAATGGCAAAAATCAATGAATATTGTAAATGCACAAACAGTAATATCTCCACATTGCAAGGTGCAATTCTGAAATTTTTTGCTTTTTCCTGCTAATCCTAGCATGATAAAGAAGATTCAAAGAGAGTGAGATGCCAGCTCCTTTCATTCAGTCAGTAGCTTCAAACATTTCTGGTATATGAAAAACATGTTTTTCAATGGCAAAAATCAATGAATATTGTAAATGCACAAACAGTAATATCTCCACATTGCAAGGTGCAATTCTGAAATTTTTTGCTTTTTCCTGCTAATCCTAGCATGATAAAGAAGATTCAAAGAGAGTGAGATGCCAGCTCCTTTCATTCAGTCAGTAGCTTCAAACATTTCTGGTATATGAAAAACATGTTTTTCAATGGCAAAAATCAATGAATATTGTAAATGCACAAACAGTAATATCTCCACATTGCACGGTGCAATTCTGAAATTTTTTGCTTTTTCCTGTTAATCCTAGCATGATAAAGAAGATTCAAAGAGAGTGAGATGCCAGCTCCTTTCATTCAGTCAGTAGCTTCAAACATTTCTGGTATATGAAAAACATGTTTTTCAATGGCAAAAATCAATGAATATTGTAAATGCACAAACAGTAATATCTCCACATTGCACGGTGCAATTCTGAAATTTTTAGCTTTTTCCTGTTAATCCTAGCATGATAAAGAAGATTCAAAGAGAGTGAGATGCCAGCTCCTTTCATTCAGTCAGTAGCTTCAAACATTTCTGGTATATGAAAAACATGTTTTTCAATGGCAAAAATCAATGAATATTGTAAATGCACAAACAGTAATATCTCCACATTGCAAGGTGCAATTCTGAAATTTTTTGCTTTTTCCTGCTAATCCTAGCATGATAAAGAAGATTCAAAGAGAGTGAGATGCCAGCTCCTTTCATTCAGTCAGTAGCTTCAAACATTTCTGGTATATGAAAAACATGTTTTTCAATGGCAAAAATCAATGAATATTGTAAATGCACAAACAGTAATATCTCCACATTGCAAGGTGCAATTCTGAAATTTTTTGCTTTTTCCTGCTAATCCTAGCATGATAAAGAAGATTCAAAGAGAGTGAGATGCCAGCTCCTTTCATTCAGTCAGTAGCTTCAAACATTTCTGGTATATGAAAAACATGTTTTTCAATGGCAAAAATCAATGAATATTGTAAATGCACAAACAGTAATATCTCCACATTGCAAGGTGCAATTCTGAAATTTTTTGCTTTTTCCTGCTAATCCTAGCATGATAAAGAAGATTCAAAGAGAGTGAGATGCCAGCTCCTTTCATTCAGTCAGTAGCTTCAAACATTTCTGGTATATGAAAAACATGTTTTTCAATGGCAAAAATCAATGAATATTGTAAATGCACAAACAGTAATATCTCCACATTGCACGGTGCAATTCTGAAATTTTTTGCTTTTTCCTGTTAATCCTAGCATGATAAAGAAGATTCAAAGAGAGTGAGATGCCAGCTCCTTTCATTCAGTCAGTAGCTTCAAACATTTCTGGTATATGAAAAACATGTTTTTCAATGGCAAAAATCAATGAATATTGTAAATGCACAAACAGTAATATCTCCACATTGCACGGTGCAATTCTGAAATTTTTTGCTTTTTCCTGTTAATCCTAGCATGATAAAGAAGATTCAAAGAGAGTGAGATGCCAGCTCCTTTCATTCAGTCAGTAGCTTCAAACATTTCTGGTGTATGAAAAACATGTTTTTCAATGGCAAAAATCAATGAATATTGTGAATGCACAAACAGTAATATCTCCACATTGCAAGGTGCAATTCTGAAATTTTTTGCTTTTTCCTGTTAATCCTAGCATGATAAAGAAGATTCAATGAGATTGAGATGCCAGCTCCTTTCATTCAGTCAGTAGCTTCAAACATTTCTGGTATATGAAAAACATGTTTTTCAATGGCAAAAATCAATGAATATTGTAAATGCACAAACAGTAATATCTCCACATTGCAAGGTGCAATTCTGAAATTTTTTGCTTTTTCCTGCTAATCCTAGCATGATAAGATTCAAAGAGAGTGAGATGCCAGCTCCTTTCATTCAGTCAGTAGCTTCAAACATTTCTGGTATATGAAAAACATGTTTTTCAATGGCAAAAATCAATGAATATTGTAAATGCACAAACAGTAATATCTCCACATTGCAAGGTGCAATTCTGAAATTTTTTGCTTTTTCCTGCTAATCCTAGCATGATAAAGAAGATTCAAAGAGAGTGAGATGCCAGCTCCTTTCATTCAGTCAGTAGCTTCAAACATTTCTGGTATATGAAAAACATGTTTTTCAATGCAAAAATCAATGAATATTGTAAATGCACAAACAGTAATATCTCCACATTGCACGGTGCAATTCTGAAATTTTTAGCTTTTTCCTGTTAATCCTAGCATGATAAAGAAGATTCAAAGAGAGTGAGATGCCAGCTCCTTTCATTCAGTCAGTAGCTTCAAACATTTCTGGTATATGAAAAACGTTTTACAATGGCAAAAATCAATGAATATTGTAAATGCACAAACAGTAATATCTCCACATTGCACGGTGCAATTCTGAAATTTTTAGCTTTTTCCTGTTAATCCTAGCATGATAAAGAAGATTCAAAGAGAGTGAGATGCCAGCTCCTTTCATTCAGTCAGTAGCTTCAAACATTTCTGGTATATGAAAAACATGTTTTTCAATGGCAAAAATCAATGAATATTGTAAATGCACAAACAGTAATATCTCCACATTGCAAGGTGCAATTCTGAAATTTTTTGCTTTTTCCTGTTAATCCTAGCATGATAAAGAAGATTCAAAGAGAGTGAGATGCCAGCTCCTTTCATTCAGTCAGTAGCTTCAAACATTTCTGGTATATGAAAAACATGTTTTTCAATGGCAAAAATCAATGAATATTGTAAATGCACAAACAGTAATATCTCCACATTGCAAGGTGCAATTCTGAAATTTTTTGCTTTTTCCTGCTAATCCTAGCATGATAAAGAAGATTCAAAGAGAGTGAGATGCCAGCTCCTTTCATTCAGTCAGTAGCTTCAAACATTTCTGGTATATGAAAAACATGTTTTTCAATGGCAAAAATCAATGAATATTGTAAATGCACAAACAGTAATATCTCCACATTGCAAGGTGCAATTCTGAAATTTTTTGCTTTTTCCTGCTAATCCTAGCATGATAAAGAAGATTCAAAGAGAGTGAGATGCCAGCTCCTTTCATTCAGTCAGTAGCTTCAAACATTTCTGGTATATGAAAAACATGTTTTTCAATGGCAAAAATCAATGAATATTGTAAATGCACAAACAGTAATATCTCCACATTGCACGGTGCAATTCTGAAATTTTTTGCTTTTTCCTGTTAATCCTAGCATGATAAAGAAGATTCAAAGAGAGTGAGATGCCAGCTCCTTTCATTCAGTCAGTAGCTTCAAACATTTCTGGTATATGAAAAACATGTTTTTCAATGGCAAAAATCAATGAATATTGTAAATGCACAAACAGTAATATCTCCACATTGCACGGTGCAATTCTGAAATTTTTAGCTTTTTCCTGTTAATCCTAGCATGATAAAGAAGATTCAAAGAGAGTGAGATGCCAGCTCCTTTCATTCAGTCAGTAGCTTCAAACATTTCTGGTATATGAAAAACATGTTTTTCAATGGCAAAAATCAATGAATATTGTAAATGCACAAACAGTAATATCTCCACATTGCAAGGTGCAATTCTGAAATTTTTTGCTTTTTCCTGCTAATCCTAGCATGATAAAGAAGATTCAAAGAGAGTGAGATGCCAGCTCCTTTCATTCAGTCAGTAGCTTCAAACATTTCTGGTATATGAAAAACATGTTTTTCAATGGCAAAAATCAATGAATATTGTAAATGCACAAACAGTAATATCTCCACATTGCAAGGTGCAATTCTGAAATTTTTTGCTTTTTCCTGCTAATCCTAGCATGATAAAGAAGATTCAAAGAGAGTGAGATGCCAGCTCCTTTCATTCAGTCAGTAGCTTCAAACATTTCTGGTATATGAAAAACATGTTTTTCAATGGCAAAAATCAATGAATATTGTAAATGCACAAACAGTAATATCTCCACATTGCAAGGTGCAATTCTGAAATTTTTTGCTTTTTCCTGCTAATCCTAGCATGATAAAGAAGATTCAAAGAGAGTGAGATGCCAGCTCCTTTCATTCAGTCAGTAGCTTCAAACATTTCTGGTATATGAAAAACATGTTTTTCAATGGCAAAAATCAATGAATATTGTAAATGCACAAACAGTAATATCTCCACATTGCACGGTGCAATTCTGAAATTTTTTGCTTTTTCCTGTTAATCCTAGCATGATAAAGAAGATTCAAAGAGAGTGAGATGCCAGCTCCTTTCATTCAGTCAGTAGCTTCAAACATTTCTGGTATATGAAAAACATGTTTTTCAATGGCAAAAATCAATGAATATTGTAAATGCACAAACAGTAATATCTCCACATTGCACGGTGCAATTCTGAAATTTTTAGCTTTTTCCTGTTAATCCTAGCATGATAAAGAAGATTCAAAGAGAGTGAGATGCCAGCTCCTTTCATTCAGTCAGTAGCTTCAAACATTTCTGGTATATGAAAAACATGTTTTTCAATGGCAAAAATCAATGAATATTGTAAATGCACAAACAGTAATATCTCCACATTGCAAGGTGCAATTCTGAAATTTTTTGCTTTTTCCTGTTAATCCTAGCATGATAAAGAAGATTCAATGAGATTGAGATGCCAGCTCCTTTCATTCAGTCAGTAGCTTCAAACATTTCTGGTATATGAAAAACATGTTTTTCAATGGCAAAAATCAATGAATATTGTAAATGCACAAACAGTAATATCTCCACATTGCAAGGTGCAATTCTGAAATTTTTTGCTTTTTCCTGCTAATCCTAGCATGATAAAGAAGATTCAAAGAGAGTGAGATGCCAGCTCCTTTCATTCAGTCAGTAGCTTCAAACATTTCTGGTATATGAAAAACATGTTTTTCAATGGCAAAAATCAATGAATATTGTAAATGCACAAACAGTAATATCTCCACATTGCACGGTGCAATTCTGAAATTTTTTGCTTTTTCCTGTTAATCCTAGCATGATAAAGAAGATTCAAAGAGAGTGAGATGCCAGCTCCTTTCATTCAGTCAGTAGCTTCAAACATTTCTGGTGTATGAAAAACATGTTTTTCAATGGCAAAAATCAATGAATATTGTAAATGCACAAACAGTAATATCTCCACATTGCAAGGTGCAATTCTGAAATTTTTTGCTTTTTCCTGTTAATCCTAGCATGATAAAGAAGATTCAATGAGATTGAGATGCCAGCTCCTTTCATTCAGTCAGTAGCTTCAAACATTTCTGGTATATGAAAAACATGTTTTTCAATGGCAAAAATCAATGAATATTGTAAATGCACAAACAGTAATATCTCCACATTGCAAGGTGCAATTCTGAAATTTTTTGCTTTTTCCTGCTAATCCTAGCATGATAAAGAAGATTCAAAGAGAGTGAGATGCCAGCTCCTTTCATTCAGTCAGTAGCTTCAAACATTTCTGGTATATGAAAAACATGTTTTTCAATGGCAAAAATCAATGAATATTGTAAATGCACAAACAGTAATATCTCCACATTGCAAGGTGCAATTCTGAAATTTTTTGCTTTTTCCTGCTAATCCTAGCATGATAAAGATTCAAAGAGAGTGAGATGCCAGCTCCTTTCATTCAGTCAGTAGCTTCAAACATTTCTGGTATATGAAAAACATGTTTTTGAATGGCAAAAATCAATGAATATTGTAAATGCACAAACAGTAATATCTCCACATTGCAAGGTGCAATTCTGAAATTTTTTGCTTTTTCCTGCTAATCCTAGCATGATAAAGAAGATTCAAAGAGAGTGAGATGCCAGCTCCTTTCATTCAGTCAGTAGCTTCAAACATTTCTGGTATATGAAAAACATGTTTTTCAATGCAAAAATCAATGAATATTGTAAATGCACAAACAGTAATATCTCCACATTGCACGGTGCAATTCTGAAATTTTTAGCTTTTTCCTGTTAATCTTAGCATGATAAAGAAGATTCAAAGAGAGTGAGATGCCAGCTCCTTTCATTCAGTCAGTAGCTTCAAACATTTCTGGTATATGAAAAACATGTTTTTCAATGGCAAAAATCAATGAATATTGTAAATGCACAAACAGTAATATCTCCACATTGCAAGGTGCAATTCTGAAATTTTTTGCTTTTTCCTGCTAATCCTAGCATGATAAAGAAGATTCAAAGAGAGTGAGATGCCAGCTCCTTTCATTCAGTCAGTAGCTTCAAACATTTCTGGTATATGAAAAACATGTTTTTCAATGGCAAAAATCAATGAATATTGTAAATGCACAAACAGTAATATCTCCACATTGCACGGTGCAATTCTGAAATTTTTAGCTTTTTCCTGTTAATCCTAGCATGATAAAGAAGATTCAAAGAGAGTGAGATGCCAGCTCCTTTCATTCAGTCAGTAGCTTCAAACATTTCTGGTATATGAAAAACATGTTTTTCAATGGCAAAAATCAATGAATATTGTAAATGCACAAACAGTAATATCTCCACATTGCAAGGTGCAATTCTGAAATTTTTTGCTTTTTCCTGTTAATCCTAGCATGATAAAGAAGATTCAAAGAGAGTGAGATGCCAGCTCCTTTCATTCAGTCAGTAGCTTCAAACATTTCTGGTATATGAAAAACATGTTTTTCAATGGCAAAAATCAATGAATATTGTAAATGCACAAACAGTAATATCTCCACATTGCAAGGTGCAATTCTGAAATTTTTTGCTTTTTCCTGCTAATCCTAGCATGATAAAGAAGATTCAAAGAGAGTGAGATGCCAGCTCCTTTCATTCAGTCAGTAGCTTCAAACATTTCTGGACGTTTTTCAATGGCAAAAATCAATGAATATTGTAAATGCACAAACAGTAATATCTCCACATTGCAAGGTGCAATTCTGAAATTTTTTGCTTTTTCCTGCTAATCCTAGCATGATAAAGAAGATTCAAAGAGAGTGAGATGCCAGCTCCTTTCATTCAGTCAGTAGCTTCAAACATTTCTGGTATATGAAAAACATGTTTTTCAATGGCAAAAATCAATGAATATTGTAAATGCACAAACAGTAATATCTCCACATTGCAAGGTGCAATTCTGAAATTTTTTGCTTTTTCCTGCTAATTCTAGCATGATAAAGAAGATTCAAAGAGAGTGAGATGCCAGCTCCTTTCATTCAGTCAGTAGCTTCAAACATTTCTGGTATATGAAAAACATGTTTTTCAATGGCAAAAATCAATGAATATTGTAAATGCACAAACAGTAATATCTCCACATTGCACGGTGCAATTCTGAAATTTTTAGCTTTTTCCTGTTAATCCTAGCATGATAAAGAAGATTCAAAGAGAGATGCCAGCTCCTTTCATTCAGTCAGTAGCTTCAAACATTTCTGGTATATGAAAAACATGTTTTTCAATGGCAAAAATCAATGAATATTGTAAATGCACAAACAGTAATATCTCCACATTGCAAGGTGCAATTCTGAAATTTTTTGCTTTTTCCTGTTAATCCTAGCATGATAAAGAAGATTCAAAGAGAGTGAGATGCCAGCTCCTTTCATTCAGTCAGTAGCTTCAAACATTTCTGGTATATGAAAAACATGTTTTTCAATGGCAAAAATCAATGAATATTGTAAATGCACAAACAGTAATATCTCCACATTGCACGGTGCAATTCTGAAATTTTTAGCTTTTTCCTGTTAATCCTAGCATGATAAAGAAGATTCAAAGAGAGTGAGATGCCAGCTCCTTTCATTCAGTCAGTAGCTTCAAACATTTCTGGTATATGAAAAACGTTTTACAATGGCAAAAATCAATGAATATTGTAAATGCACAAACAGTAATATCTCCACATTACACGGTGCAATTCTGAAATTTTTAGCTTTTTCCTGTTAATCCTAGCATGATAAAGAAGATTCAAAGAGAGTGAGATGCCAGCTCCTTTCATTCAGTCAGTAGCTTCAAACATTTCTGGTATATGAAAAACATGTTTTTCAATGGCAAAAATCAATGAATATTGTAAATGCACAAACAGTAATATCTCCACATTGCAAGGTGCAATTCTGAAATTTTTTGCTTTTTCCTGTTAATCCTAGCATGATAAAGAAGATTCAAAGAGAGTGAGATGCCAGCTCCTTTCATTCAGTCAGTAGCTTCAAACATTTCTGGTATATGAAAAACATGTTTTTCAATGGCAAAAATCAATGAATATTGTAAATGCACAAACAGTAATATCTCCACATTGCAAGGTGCAATTCTGAAATTTTTTGCTTTTTCCTGCTAATCCTAGCATGATAAAGAAGATTCAAAGAGAGTGAGATGCCAGCTCCTTTCATTCAGTCAGTAGCTTCAAACATTTCTGGTATATGAAAAACATGTTTTTCAATGGCAAAAATCAATGAATATTGTAAATGCACAAACAGTAATATCTCCACATTGCAAGGTGCAATTCTGAAATTTTTTGCTTTTTCCTGCTAATCCTAGCATGATAAAGAAGATTCAAAGAGAGTGAGATGCCAGCTCCTTTCATTCAGTCAGTAGCTTCAAACATTTCTGGTATATGAAAAACATGTTTTTCAATGGCAAAAATCAATGAATATTGTAAATGCACAAACAGTAATATCTCCACATTGCACGGTGCAATTCTGAAATTTTTTGCTTTTTCCTGTTAATCCTAGCATGATAAAGAAGATTCAAAGAGAGTGAGATGCCAGCTCCTTTCATTCAGTCAGTAGCTTCAAACATTTCTGGTATATGAAAAACATGTTTTTCAATGGCAAAAATCAATGAATATTGTAAATGCACAAACAGTAATATCTCCACATTGCACGGTGCAATTCTGAAATTTTTAGCTTTTTCCTGTTAATCCTAGCATGATAAAGAAGATTCAAAGAGAGTGAGATGCCAACTCCTTTCATTCAGTCAGTAGCTTCAAACATTTCTGGTATATGAAAAACATGTTTTTCAATGGCAAAAATCAATGAATATTGTAAATGCACAAACAGTAATATCTCCACATTGCAAGGTGCAATTCTGAAATTTTTTGCTTTTTCCTGCTAATCCTAGCATGATAAAGAAGATTCAAAGAGAGTGAGATGCCAGCTCCTTTCATTCAGTCAGTAGCTTCAAACATTTCTGGACGTTTTTCAATGGCAAAAATCAATGAATATTGTAAATGCACAAACAGTAATATCTCCACATTGCAAGGTGCAATTCTGAAATTTTTTGCTTTTTCCTGCTAATCCTAGCATGATAAAGAAGATTCAAAGAGAGTGAGATGCCAGCTCCTTTCATTCAGTCAGTAGCTTCAAACATTTCTGGTATATGAAAAACATGTTTTTCAATGGCAAAAATCAATGAATATTGTAAATGCACAAACAGTAATATCTCCACATTGCAAGGTGCAATTCTGAAATTTTTTGCTTTTTCCTGCTAATCCTAGCATGATAAAGAAGATTCAAAGAGAGTGAGATGCCAGCTCCTTTCATTCAGTCAGTAGCTTCAAACATTTCTGGTATATGAAAAACATGTTTTTCAATGGCAAAAATCAATGAATATTGTAAATGCACAAACAGTAATATCTCCACATTGCAAGGTGCAATTCTGAAATTTTTTGCTTTTTCCTGCTAATCCTAGCATGATAAAGAAGATTCAAAGAGAGTGAGATGCCAGCTCCTTTCATTCAGTCAGTAGCTTCAAACATTTCTGGTATATGAAAAACATGTTTTTCAATGGCAAAAATCAATGAATATTGTAAATGCACAAACAGTAATATCTCCACATTGCACGGTGCAATTCTGAAATTTTTTGCTTTTTCCTGTTAATCCTAGCATGATAAAGAAGATTCAAAGAGAGTGAGATGCCAGCTCCTTTCATTCAGTCAGTAGCTTCAAACATTTCTGGTATATGAAAAACATGTTTTTCAATGGCAAAAATCAATGAATATTGTAAATGCACAAACAGTAATATCTCCACATTGCACGGTGCAATTCTGAAATTTTTAGCTTTTTCCTGTTAATCCTAGCATGATAAAGAAGATTCAAAGAGAGTGAGATGCCAGCTCCTTTCATTCAGTCAGTAGCTTCAAACATTTCTGGTATATGAAAAACATGTTTTTCAATGGCAAAAATCAATGAATATTGTAAATGCACAAACAGTAATATCTCCACATTGCAAGGTGCAATTCTGAAATTTTTTGCTTTTTCCTGCTAATCCTAGCATGATAAAGAAGATTCAAAGAGAGTGAGATGCCAGCTCCTTTCATTCAGTCAGTAGCTTCAAACATTTCTGGTATATGAAAAACATGTTTTTCAATGGCAAAAATCAATGAATATTGTAAATGCACAAACAGTAATATCTCCACATTGCAAGGTGCAATTCTGAAATTTTTTGCTTTTTCCTGCTAATCCTAGCATGATAAAGAAGATTCAAAGAGAGTGAGATGCCAGCTCCTTTCATTCAGTCAGTAGCTTCAAACATTTCTGGTATATGAAAAACATGTTTTTCAATGGCAAAAATCAATGAATATTGTAAATGCACAAACAGTAATATCTCCACATTGCAAGGTGCAATTCTGAAATTTTTTGCTTTTTCCTGCTAATCCTAGCATGATAAAGAAGATTCAAAGAGAGTGAGATGCCAGCTCCTTTCATTCAGTCAGTAGCTTCAAACATTTCTGGTATATGAAAAACATGTTTTTCAATGGCAAAAATCAATGAATATTGTAAATGCACAAACAGTAATATCTCCACATTGCACGGTGCAATTCTGAAATTTTTTGCTTTTTCCTGTTAATCCTAGCATGATAAAGAAGATTCAAAGAGAGTGAGATGCCAGCTCCTTTCATTCAGTCAGTAGCTTCAAACATTTCTGGTATATGAAAAACATGTTTTTCAATGGCAAAAATCAATGAATATTGTAAATGCACAAACAGTAATATCTCCACATTGCACGGTGCAATTCTGAAATTTTTAGCTTTTTCCTGTTAATCCTAGCATGATAAAGAAGATTCAAAGAGAGTGAGATGCCAGCTCCTTTCATTCAGTCAGTAGCTTCAAACATTTCTGGTATATGAAAAACATGTTTTTCAATGGCAAAAATCAATGAATATTGTAAATGCACAAACAGTAATATCTCCACATTGCAAGGTGCAATTCTGAAATTTTTTGCTTTTTCCTGTTAATCCTAGCATGATAAAGAAGATTCAATGAGATTGAGATGCCAGCTCCTTTCATTCAGTCAGTAGCTTCAAACATTTCTGGTATATGAAAAACATGTTTTTCAATGGCAAAAATCAATGAATATTGTAAATGCACAAACAGTAATATCTCCACATTGCAAGGTGCAATTCTGAAATTTTTTGCTTTTTCCTGCTAATCCTAGCATGATAAAGAAGATTCAAAGAGAGTGAGATGCCAGCTCCTTTCATTCAGTCAGTAGCTTCAAACATTTCTGGTATATGAAAAACATGTTTTTCAATGGCAAAAATCAATGAATATTGTAAATGCACAAACAGTAATATCTCCACATTGCACGGTGCAATTCTGAAATTTTTTGCTTTTTCCTGTTAATCCTAGCATGATAAAGAAGATTCAAAGAGAGTGAGATGCCAGCTCCTTTCATTCAGTCAGTAGCTTCAAACATTTCTGGTGTATGAAAAACATGTTTTTCAATGGCAAAAATCAATGAATATTGTAAATGCACAAACAGTAATATCTCCACATTGCAAGGTGCAATTCTGAAATTTTTTGCTTTTTCCTGTTAATCCTAGCATGATAAAGAAGATTCAATGAGATTGAGATGCCAGCTCCTTTCATTCAGTCAGTAGCTTCAAACATTTCTGGTATATGAAAAACATGTTTTTCAATGGCAAAAATCAATGAATATTGTAAATGCACAAACAGTAATATCTCCACATTGCAAGGTGCAATTCTGAAATTTTTTGCTTTTTCCTGCTAATCCTAGCATGATAAAGAAGATTCAAAGAGAGTGAGATGCCAGCTCCTTTCATTCAGTCAGTAGCTTCAAACATTTCTGGTATATGAAAAACATGTTTTTCAATGGCAAAAATCAATGAATATTGTAAATGCACAAACAGTAATATCTCCACATTGCAAGGTGCAATTCTGAAATTTTTTGCTTTTTCCTGCTAATCCTAGCATGATAAAGATTCAAAGAGAGTGAGATGCCAGCTCCTTTCATTCAGTCAGTAGCTTCAAACATTTCTGGTATATGAAAAACATGTTTTTCAATGGCAAAAATCAATGAATATTGTAAATGCACAAACAGTAATATCTCCACATTGCAAGGTGCAATTCTGAAATTTTTTGCTTTTTCCTGCTAATCCTAGCATGATAAAGAAGATTCAAAGAGAGTGAGATGCCAGCTCCTTTCATTCAGTCAGTAGCTTCAAACATTTCTGGTATATGAAAAACATGTTTTTCAATGCAAAAATCAATGAATATTGTAAATGCACAAACAGTAATATCTCCACATTGCACGGTGCAATTCTGAAATTTTTAGCTTTTTCCTGTTAATCTTAGCATGATAAAGAAGATTCAAAGAGAGTGAGATGCCAGCTCCTTTCATTCAGTCAGTAGCTTCAAACATTTCTGGTATATGAAAAACATGTTTTTCAATGGCAAAAATCAATGAATATTGTAAATGCACAAACAGTAATATCTCCACATTGCAAGGTGCAATTCTGAAATTTTTTGCTTTTTCCTGCTAATCCTAGCATGATAAAGAAGATTCAAAGAGAGTGAGATGCCAGCTCCTTTCATTCAGTCAGTAGCTTCAAACATTTCTGGTATATGAAAAACATGTTTTTCAATGGCAAAAATCAATGAATATTGTAAATGCACAAACAGTAATATCTCCACATTGCACGGTGCAATTCTGAAATTTTTAGCTTTTTCCTGTTAATCCTAGCATGATAAAGAAGATTCAAAGAGAGTGAGATGCCAGCTCCTTTCATTCAGTCAGTAGCTTCAAACATTTCTGGTATATGAAAAACATGTTTTTCAATGGCAAAAATCAATGAATATTGTAAATGCACAAACAGTAATATCTCCACATTGCAAGGTGCAATTCTGAAATTTTTTGCTTTTTCCTGTTAATCCTAGCATGATAAAGAAGATTCAAAGAGAGTGAGATGCCAGCTCCTTTCATTCAGTCAGTAGCTTCAAACATTTCTGGTATATGAAAAACATGTTTTTCAATGGCAAAAATCAATGAATATTGTAAATGCACAAACAGTAATATCTCCACATTGCAAGGTGCAATTCTGAAATTTTTTGCTTTTTCCTGCTAATCCTAGCATGATAAAGAAGATTCAAAGAGAGTGAGATGCCAGCTCCTTTCATTCAGTCAGTAGCTTCAAACATTTCTGGACGTTTTTCAATGGCAAAATCAATGAATATTGTAAATGCACAAACAGTAATATCTCCACATTGCAAGGTGCAATTCTGAAATTTTTTGCTTTTTCCTGCTAATCCTAGCATGATAAAGAAGATTCAAAGAGAGTGAGATGCCAGCTCCTTTCATTCAGTCAGTAGCTTCAAACATTTCTGGTATATGAAAAACATGTTTTTCAATGGCAAAAATCAATGAATATTGTAAATGCACAAACAGTAATATCTCCACATTGCAAGGTGCAATTCTGAAATTTTTTGCTTTTTCCTGCTAATTCTAGCATGATAAAGAAGATTCAAAGAGAGTGAGATGCCAGCTCCTTTCATTCAGTCAGTAGCTTCAAACATTTCTGGTATATGAAAAACATGTTTTTCAATGGCAAAAATCAATGAATATTGTAAATGCACAAACAGTAATATCTCCACATTGCACGGTGCAATTCTGAAATTTTTAGCTTTTTCCTGTTAATCCTAGCATGATAAAGAAGATTCAAAGAGAGATGCCAGCTCCTTTCATTCAGTCAGTAGCTTCAAACATTTCTGGTATATGAAAAACATGTTTTTCAATGGCAAAAATCAATGAATATTGTAAATGCACAAACAGTAATATCTCCACATTGCAAGGTGCAATTCTGAAATTTTTTGCTTTTTCCTGTTAATCCTAGCATGATAAAGAAGATTCAAAGAGAGTGAGATGCCAGCTCCTTTCATTCAGTCAGTAGCTTCAAACATTTCTGGTATATGAAAAACATGTTTTTCAATGGCAAAAATCAATGAATATTGTAAATGCACAAACAGTAATATCTCCACATTGCACGGTGCAATTCTGAAATTTTTAGCTTTTTCCTGTTAATCCTAGCATGATAAAGAAGATTCAAAGAGAGTGAGATGCCAGCTCCTTTCATTCAGTCAGTAGCTTCAAACATTTCTGGTATATGAAAAACGTTTTACAATGGCAAAAATCAATGAATATTGTAAATGCACAAACAGTAATATCTCCACATTACACGGTGCAATTCTGAAATTTTTAGCTTTTTCCTGTTAATCCTAGCATGATAAAGAAGATTCAAAGAGAGTGAGATGCCAGCTCCTTTCATTCAGTCAGTAGCTTCAAACATTTCTGGTATATGAAAAACATGTTTTTCAATGGCAAAAATCAATGAATATTGTAAATGCACAAACAGTAATATCTCCACATTGCAAGGTGCAATTCTGAAATTTTTTGCTTTTTCCTGTTAATCCTAGCATGATAAAGAAGATTCAAAGAGAGTGAGATGCCAGCTCCTTTCATTCAGTCAGTAGCTTCAAACATTTCTGGTATATGAAAAACATGTTTTTCAATGGCAAAAATCAATGAATATTGTAAATGCACAAACAGTAATATCTCCACATTGCAAGGTGCAATTCTGAAATTTTTTGCTTTTTCCTGCTAATCCTAGCATGATAAAGAAGATTCAAAGAGAGTGAGATGCCAGCTCCTTTCATTCAGTCAGTAGCTTCAAACATTTCTGGTATATGAAAAACATGTTTTTCAATGGCAAAAATCAATGAATATTGTAAATGCACAAACAGTAATATCTCCACATTGCAAGGTGCAATTCTGAAATTTTTTGCTTTTTCCTGCTAATCCTAGCATGATAAAGAAGATTCAAAGAGAGTGAGATGCCAGCTCCTTTCATTCAGTCAGTAGCTTCAAACATTTCTGGTATATGAAAAACATGTTTTTCAATGGCAAAAATCAATGAATATTGTAAATGCACAAACAGTAATATCTCCACATTGCACGGTGCAATTCTGAAATTTTTTGCTTTTTCCTGTTAATCCTAGCATGATAAAGAAGATTCAAAGAGAGTGAGATGCCAGCTCCTTTCATTCAGTCAGTAGCTTCAAACATTTCTGGTATATGAAAAACATGTTTTTCAATGGCAAAAATCAATGAATATTGTAAATGCACAAACAGTAATATCTCCACATTGCACGGTGCAATTCTGAAATTTTTAGCTTTTTCCTGTTAATCCTAGCATGATAAAGAAGATTCAAAGAGAGTGAGATGCCAACTCCTTTCATTCAGTCAGTAGCTTCAAACATTTCTGGTATATGAAAAACATGTTTTTCAATGGCAAAAATCAATGAATATTGTAAATGCACAAACAGTAATATCTCCACATTGCAAGGTGCAATTCTGAAATTTTTTGCTTTTTCCTGCTAATCCTAGCATGATAAAGAAGATTCAAAGAGAGTGAGATGCCAGCTCCTTTCATTCAGTCAGTAGCTTCAAACATTTCTGGACGTTTTTCAATGGCAAAAATCAATGAATATTGTAAATGCACAAACAGTAATATCTCCACATTGCAAGGTGCAATTCTGAAATTTTTTGCTTTTTCCTGCTAATCCTAGCATGATAAAGAAGATTCAAAGAGAGTGAGATGCCAGCTCCTTTCATTCAGTCAGTAGCTTCAAACATTTCTGGTATATGAAAAACATGTTTTTCAATGGCAAAAATCAATGAATATTGTAAATGCACAAACAGTAATATCTCCACATTGCAAGGTGCAATTCTGAAATTTTTTGCTTTTTCCTGCTAATTCTAGCATGATAAAGAAGATTCAAAGAGAGTGAGATGCCAGCTCCTTTCATTCAGTCAGTAGCTTCAAACATTTCTGGTATATGAAAAACATGTTTTTCAATGGCAAAAATCAATGAATATTGTAAATGCACAAACAGTAATATCTCCACATTGCACGGTGCAATTCTGAAATTTTTAGCTTTTTCCTGTTAATCCTAGCATGATAAAGAAGATTCAAAGAGAGTGAGATGCCAGCTCCTTTCATTCAGTCAGTAGCTTCAAACATTTCTGGTATATGAAAAACATGTTTTTCAATGGCAAAAATCAATGAATATTGTAAATGCACAAACAGTAATATCTCCACATTGCAAGGTGCAATTCTGAAATTTTTTGCTTTTTCCTGTTAATCCTAGCATGATAAAGAAGATTCAAAGAGAGTGAGATGCCAGCTCCTTTCATTCAGTCAGTAGCTTCAAACATTTCTGGTATATGAAAAACATGTTTTTCAATGGCAAAAATCAATGAATATTGTAAATGCACAAACAGTAATATCTCCACATTGCACGGTGCAATTCTGAAATTTTTAGCTTTTTCCTGTTAATCCTAGCATGATAAAGAAGATTCAAAGAGAGTGAGATGCCAGCTCCTTTCATTGTCAGTAGCTTCAAACATTTCTGGTATATGAAAAACGTTTTACAATGGCAAAAATCAATGAATATTGTAAATGCACAAACAGTAATATCTCCACATTGCACGGTGCAATTCTGAAATTTTTAGCTTTTTCCTGTTAATCCTAGCATGATAAAGAAGATTCAAAGAGAGTGAGATGCCAGCTCCTTTCATTCAGTCAGTAGCTTCAAACATTTCTGGTATATGAAAAACATGTTTTTCAATGGCAAAAATCAATGAATATTGTAAATGCACAAACAGTAATATCTCCACATTGCAAGGTGCAATTCTGAAATTTTTTGCTTTTTCCTGTTAATCCTAGCATGATAAAGAAGATTCAAAGAGAGTGAGATGCCAGCTCCTTTCATTCAGTCAGTAGCTTCAAACATTTCTGGTATATGAAAAACATGTTTTTCAATGGCAAAAATCAATGAATATTGTAAATGCACAAACAGTAATATCTCCACATTGCAAGGTGCAATTCTGAAATTTTTTGCTTTTTCCTGCTAATCCTAGCATGATAAAGAAGATTCAAAGAGAGTGAGATGCCAGCTCCTTTCATTCAGTCAGTAGCTTCAAACATTTCTGGTATATGAAAAACATGTTTTTCAATGGCAAAAATCAATGAATATTGTAAATGCACAAACAGTAATATCTCCACATTGCAAGGTGCAATTCTGAAATTTTTTGCTTTTTCCTGCTAATCCTAGCATGATAAAGAAGATTCAAAGTGAGTGAGATGCCAGCTCCTTTCATTCAGTCAGTAGCTTCAAACATTTCTGGTATATGAAAAACATGTTTTTCAATGGCAAAAATCAATGAATATTGTAAATGCACAAACAGTAATATCTCCACATTGCACGGTGCAATTCTGAAATTTTTTGCTTTTTCCTGTTAATCCTAGCATGATAAAGAAGATTCAAAGAGAGTGAGATGCCAGCTCCTTTCATTCAGTCAGTAGCTTCAAACATTTCTGGTATATGAAAAACATGTTTTTCAATGGCAAAAATCAATGAATATTGTAAATGCACAAACAGTAATATCTCCACATTGCACGGTGCAATTCTGAAATTTTTAGCTTTTTCCTGTTAATCCTAGCATGATAAAGAAGATTCAAAGAGAGTGAGATGCCAGCTCCTTTCATTCAGTCAGTAGCTTCAAACATTTCTGGTATATGAAAAACATGTTTTTCAATGGCAAAAATCAATGAATATTGTAAATGCACAAACAGTAATATCTCCACATTGCAAGGTGCAATTCTGAAATTTTTTGCTTTTTCCTGCTAATCCTAGCATGATAAAGAAGATTCAAAGAGAGTGAGATGCCAGCTCCTTTCATTCAGTCAGTAGCTTCAAACATTTCTGGACGTTTTTCAATGGCAAAAATCAATGAATATTGTAAATGCACAAACAGTAATATCTCCACATTGCAAGGTGCAATTCTGAAATTTTTTGCTTTTTCCTGTTAATCCTAGCATGATAAAGAAGATTCAAAGAGAGTGAGATGCCAGCTCCTTTCATTCAGTCAGTAGCTTCAAACATTTCTGGTATATGAAAAACGTTTTTCAATGGCAAAAATCAATGAATATTGTAAATGCACAAACAGTAATATCTCCACATTGCAAGGTGCAATTCTGAAATTTTTTGCTTTTTCCTGTTAATCCTAGCATGATAAAGAAGATTCAATGAGATTGAGATGCCAGCTCCTTTCATTCAGTCAGTAGCTTCAAACATTTCTGGTATATGAAAAACGTTTTTCAATGGCAAAAATCAATGAATATTGTAAATGCACAAACAGTAATATCTCCACATTGCAAGGTGCAATTCTGAAATTTTTTGCTTTTTCCTGCTAATCCTAGCATGATAAAGAAGATTCAAAGAGAGTGAGATGCCAGCTCCTTTCATTCAGTCAGTAGCTTCAAACATTTCTGGTATATGAAAAACATGTTTTTCAATGGCAAAAATCAATGAATATTGTAAATGCACAAACAGTAATATCTCCACATTGCAAGGTGCAATTCTGAAATTTTTTGCTTTTTCCTGCTAATCCTAGCATGATAAAGAAGATTCAAAGAGAGTGAGATGCCAGCTCCTTTCATTCAGTCAGTAGCTTCAAACATTTCTGGTATATGAAAAACATGTTTTTCAATGGCAAAAATCAATGAATATTGTAAATGCACAAACAGTAATATCTCCACATTGCAAGGTGCAATTCTGAAATTTTTTGCTTTTTCCTGCTAATCCTAGCATGATAAAGAAGATTCAAAGAGAGTGAGATGCCAGCTCCTTTCATTCAGTCAGTAGCTTCAAACATTTCTGGTATATGAAAAACATGTTTTTCAATGGCAAAAATCAATGAATATTGTAAATGCACAAACAGTAATATCTCCACATTGCACGGTGCAATTCTGAAATTTTTTGCTTTTTCCTGTTAATCCTAGCATGATAAAGAAGATTCAAAGAGAGTGAGATGCCAGCTCCTTTCATTCAGTCAGTAGCTTCAAACATTTCTGGTATATGAAAAACATGTTTTTCAATGGCAAAAATCAATGAATATTGTAAATGCACAAACAGTAATATCTCCACATTGCACGGTGCAATTCTGAAATTTTTAGCTTTTTCCTGTTAATCCTAGCATGATAAAGAAGATTCAAAGAGAGTGAGATGCCAGCTCCTTTCATTGTCAGTAGCTTCAAACATTTCTGGTATATGAAAAACGTTTTACAATGGCAAAAATCAATGAATATTGTAAATGCACAAACAGTAATATCTCCACATTGCACGGTGCAATTCTGAAATTTTTAGCTTTTTCCTGTTAATCCTAGCATGATAAAGAAGATTCAAAGAGAGTGAGATGCCAGCTCCTTTCATTCAGTCAGTAGCTTCAAACATTTCTGGTATATGAAAAACATGTTTTTCAATGGCAAAAATCAATGAATATTGTAAATGCACAAACAGTAATATCTCCACATTGCAAGGTGCAATTCTGAAATTTTTTGCTTTTTCCTGTTAATCCTAGCATGATAAAGAAGATTCAAAGAGAGTGAGATGCCAGCTCCTTTCATTCAGTCAGTAGCTTCAAACATTTCTGGTATATGAAAAACATGTTTTTCAATGGCAAAAATCAATGAATATTGTAAATGCACAAACAGTAATATCTCCACATTGCAAGGTGCAATTCTGAAATTTTTTGCTTTTTCCTGCTAATCCTAGCATGATAAAGAAGATTCAAAGAGAGTGAGATGCCAGCTCCTTTCATTCAGTCAGTAGCTTCAAACATTTCTGGTATATGAAAAACATGTTTTTCAATGGCAAAAATCAATGAATATTGTAAATGCACAAACAGTAATATCTCCACATTGCAAGGTGCAATTCTGAAATTTTTTGCTTTTTCCTGCTAATCCTAGCATGATAAAGAAGATTCAAAGAGAGTGAGATGCCAGCTCCTTTCATTCAGTCAGTAGCTTCAAACATTTCTGGTATATGAAAAACATGTTTTTCAATGGCAAAAATCAATGAATATTGTAAATGCACAAACAGTAATATCTCCACATTGCACGGTGCAATTCTGAAATTTTTTGCTTTTTCCTGTTAATCCTAGCATGATAAAGAAGATTCAAAGAGAGTGAGATGCCAGCTCCTTTCATTCAGTCAGTAGCTTCAAACATTTCTGGTATATGAAAAACATGTTTTTCAATGGCAAAAATCAATGAATATTGTAAATGCACAAACAGTAATATCTCCACATTGCACGGTGCAATTCTGAAATTTTTAGCTTTTTCCTGTTAATCCTAGCATGATAAAGAAGATTCAAAGAGAGTGAGATGCCAGCTCCTTTCATTGTCAGTAGCTTCAAACATTTCTGGTATATGAAAAACGTTTTACAATGGCAAAAATCAATGAATATTGTAAATGCACAAACAGTAATATCTCCACATTGCACGGTGCAATTCTGAAATTTTTAGCTTTTTCCTGTTAATCCTAGCATGATAAAGAAGATTCAAAGAGAGTGAGATGCCAGCTCCTTTCATTCAGTCAGTAGCTTCAAACATTTCTGGTATATGAAAAACATGTTTTTCAATGGCAAAAATCAATGAATATTGTAAATGCACAAACAGTAATATCTCCACATTGCAAGGTGCAATTCTGAAATTTTTTGCTTTTTCCTGTTAATCCTAGCATGATAAAGAAGATTCAAAGAGAGTGAGATGCCAGCTCCTTTCATTCAGTCAGTAGCTTCAAACATTTCTGGTATATGAAAAACATGTTTTTCAATGGCAAAAATCAATGAATATTGTAAATGCACAAACAGTAATATCTCCACATTGCAAGGTGCAATTCTGAAATTTTTTGCTTTTTCCTGCTAATCCTAGCATGATAAAGAAGATTCAAAGAGAGTGAGATGCCAGCTCCTTTCATTCAGTCAGTAGCTTCAAACATTTCTGGTATATGAAAAACATGTTTTTCAATGGCAAAAATCAATGAATATTGTAAATGCACAAACAGTAATATCTCCACATTGCAAGGTGCAATTCTGAAATTTTTTGCTTTTTCCTGCTAATCCTAGCATGATAAAGAAGATTCAAAGTGAGTGAGATGCCAGCTCCTTTCATTCAGTCAGTAGCTTCAAACATTTCTGGTATATGAAAAACATGTTTTTCAATGGCAAAAATCAATGAATATTGTAAATGCACAAACAGTAATATCTCCACATTGCACGGTGCAATTCTGAAATTTTTTGCTTTTTCCTGTTAATCCTAGCATGATAAAGAAGATTCAAAGAGAGTGAGATGCCAGCTCCTTTCATTCAGTCAGTAGCTTCAAACATTTCTGGTATATGAAAAACATGTTTTTCAATGGCAAAAATCAATGAATATTGTAAATGCACAAACAGTAATATCTCCACATTGCACGGTGCAATTCTGAAATTTTTAGCTTTTTCCTGTTAATCCTAGCATGATAAAGAAGATTCAAAGAGAGTGAGATGCCAGCTCCTTTCATTCAGTCAGTAGCTTCAAACATTTCTGGTATATGAAAAACATGTTTTTCAATGGCAAAAATCAATGAATATTGTAAATGCACAAACAGTAATATCTCCACATTGCAAGGTGCAATTCTGAAATTTTTTGCTTTTTCCTGCTAATCCTAGCATGATAAAGAAGATTCAAAGAGAGTGAGATGCCAGCTCCTTTCATTCAGTCAGTAGCTTCAAACATTTCTGGACGTTTTTCAATGGCAAAAATCAATGAATATTGTAAATGCACAAACAGTAATATCTCCACATTGCAAGGTGCAATTCTGAAATTTTTTGCTTTTTCCTGTTAATCCTAGCATGATAAAGAAGATTCAAAGAGAGTGAGATGCCAGCTCCTTTCATTCAGTCAGTAGCTTCAAACATTTCTGGTATATGAAAAACGTTTTTCAATGGCAAAAATCAATGAATATTGTAAATGCACAAACAGTAATATCTCCACATTGCAAGGTGCAATTCTGAAATTTTTTGCTTTTTCCTGTTAATCCTAGCATGATAAAGAAGATTCAATGAGATTGAGATGCCAGCTCCTTTCATTCAGTCAGTAGCTTCAAACATTTCTGGTATATGAAAAACGTTTTTCAATGGCAAAAATCAATGAATATTGTAAATGCACAAACAGTAATATCTCCACATTGCAAGGTGCAATTCTGAAATTTTTTGCTTTTTCCTGCTAATCCTAGCATGATAAAGAAGATTCAAAGAGAGTGAGATGCCAGCTCCTTTCATTCAGTCAGTAGCTTCAAACATTTCTGGTATATGAAAAACATGTTTTTCAATGGCAAAAATCAATGAATATTGTAAATGCACAAACAGTAATATCTCCACATTGCAAGGTGCAATTCTGAAATTTTTTGCTTTTTCCTGCTAATCCTAGCATGATAAAGAAGATTCAAAGAGAGTGAGATGCCAGCTCCTTTCATTCAGTCAGTAGCTTCAAACATTTCTGGTATATGAAAAACATGTTTTTCAATGGCAAAAATCAATGAATATTGTAAATGCACAAACAGTAATATCTCCACATTGCAAGGTGCAATTCTGAAATTTTTTGCTTTTTCCTGCTAATCCTAGCATGATAAAGAAGATTCAAAGAGAGTGAGATGCCAGCTCCTTTCATTCAGTCAGTAGCTTCAAACATTTCTGGTATATGAAAAACATGTTTTTCAATGGCAAAAATCAATGAATATTGTAAATGCACAAACAGTAATATCTCCACATTGCACGGTGCAATTCTGAAATTTTTTGCTTTTTCCTGTTAATCCTAGCATGATAAAGAAGATTCAAAGAGAGTGAGATGCCAGCTCCTTTCATTCAGTCAGTAGCTTCAAACATTTCTGGTATATGAAAAACATGTTTTTCAATGGCAAAAATCAATGAATATTGTAAATGCACAAACAGTAATATCTCCACATTGCACGGTGCAATTCTGAAATTTTTAGCTTTTTCCTGTTAATCCTAGCATGATAAAGAAGATTCAAAGAGAGTGAGATGCCAGCTCCTTTCATTCAGTCAGTAGCTTCAAACATTTCTGGTATATGAAAAACATGTTTTTCAATGGCAAAAATCAATGAATATTGTAAATGCACAAACAGTAATATCTCCACATTGCAAGGTGCAATTCTGAAATTTTTTGCTTTTTCCTGCTAATCCTAGCATGATAAAGAAGATTCAAAGAGAGTGAGATGCCAGCTCCTTTCATTCAGTCAGTAGCTTCAAACATTTCTGGACGTTTTTCAATGGCAAAAATCAATGAATATTGTAAATGCACAAACAGTAATATCTCCACATTGCAAGGTGCAATTCTGAAATTTTTTGCTTTTTCCTGTTAATCCTAGCATGATAAAGAAGATTCAAAGAGAGTGAGATGCCAGCTCCTTTCATTCAGTCAGTAGCTTCAAACATTTCTGGTATATGAAAAACGTTTTTCAATGGCAAAAATCAATGAATATTGTAAATGCACAAACAGTAATATCTCCACATTGCAAGGTGCAATTCTGAAATTTTTTGCTTTTTCCTGTTAATCCTAGCATGATAAAGAAGATTCAATGAGATTGAGATGCCAGCTCCTTTCATTCAGTCAGTAGCTTCAAACATTTCTGGTATATGAAAAACGTTTTTCAATGGCAAAAATCAATGAATATTGTAAATGCACAAACAGTAATATCTCCACATTGCAAGGTGCAATTCTGAAATTTTTTGCTTTTTCCTGCTAATCCTAGCATGATAAAGAAGATTCAAAGAGAGTGAGATGCCAGCTCCTTTCATTCAGTCAGTAGCTTCAAACATTTCTGGTATATGAAAAACATGTTTTTCAATGGCAAAAATCAATGAATATTGTAAATGCACAAACAGTAATATCTCCACATTGCAAGGTGCAATTCTGAAATTTTTTGCTTTTTCCTGCTAATCCTAGCATGATAAAGAAGATTCAAAGAGAGTGAGATGCCAGCTCCTTTCATTCAGTCAGTAGCTTCAAACATTTCTGGTATATGAAAAACATGTTTTTCAATGGCAAAAATCAATGAATATTGTAAATGCACAAACAGTAATATCTCCACATTGCAAGGTGCAATTCTGAAATTTTTTGCTTTTTCCTGCTAATCCTAGCATGATAAAGAAGATTCAAAGAGAGTGAGATGCCAGCTCCTTTCATTCAGTCAGTAGCTTCAAACATTTCTGGTATATGAAAAACATGTTTTTCAATGGCAAAAATCAATGAATATTGTAAATGCACAAACAGTAATATCTCCACATTGCACGGTGCAATTCTGAAATTTTTTGCTTTTTCCTGTTAATCCTAGCATGATAAAGAAGATTCAAAGAGAGTGAGATGCCAGCTCCTTTCATTCAGTCAGTAGCTTCAAACATTTCTGGTATATGAAAAACATGTTTTTCAATGGCAAAAATCAATGAATATTGTAAATGCACAAACAGTAATATCTCCACATTGCACGGTGCAATTCTGAAATTTTTAGCTTTTTCCTGTTAATCCTAGCATGATAAAGAAGATTCAAAGAGAGTGAGATGCCAGCTCCTTTCATTCAGTCAGTAGCTTCAAACATTTCTGGTATATGAAAAACGTTTTACAATGGCAAAAATCAATGAATATTGTAAATGCACAAACAGTAATATCTCCACATTGCACGGTGCAATTCTGAAATTTTTAGCTTTTTCCTGTTAATCCTAGCATGATAAAGAAGATTCAAAGAGAGTGAGATGCCAGCTCCTTTCATTCAGTCAGTAGCTTCAAACATTTCTGGTATATGAAAAACATGTTTTTCAATGGCAAAAATCAATGAATATTGTAAATGCACAAACAGTAATATCTCCACATTGCAAGGTGCAATTCTGAAATTTTTTGCTTTTTCCTGTTAATCCTAGCATGATAAAGAAGATTCAAAGAGAGTGAGATGCCAGCTCCTTTCATTCAGTCAGTAGCTTCAAACATTTCTGGTATATGAAAAACATGTTTTTCAATGGCAAAAATCAATGAATATTGTAAATGCACAAACAGTAATATCTCCACATTGCAAGGTGCAATTCTGAAATTTTTTGCTTTTTCCTGCTAATCCTAGCATGATAAAGAAGATTCAAAGAGAGTGAGATGCCAGCTCCTTTCATTCAGTCAGTAGCTTCAAACATTTCTGGTATATGAAAAACATGTTTTTCAATGGCAAAAATCAATGAATATTGTAAATGCACAAACAGTAATATCTCCACATTGCAAGGTGCAATTCTGAAATTTTTTGCTTTTTCCTGCTAATCCTAGCATGATAAAGAAGATTCAAAGAGAGTGAGATGCCAGCTCCTTTCATTCAATCAGTAGCTTCAAACATTTCTGGTATATGAAAAACATGTTTTTCAATGGCAAAAATCAATGAATATTGTAAATGCACAAACAGTAATATCTCCACATTGCACGGTGCAATTCTGAAATTTTTTGCTTTTTCCTGTTAATCCTAGCATGATAAAGAAGATTCAAAGAGAGTGAGATGCCAGCTCCTTTCATTCAGTCAGTAGCTTCAAACATTTCTGGTATATGAAAAACATGTTTTTCAATGGCAAAAATCAATGAATATTGTAAATGCACAAACAGTAATATCTCCACATTGCACGGTGCAATTCTGAAATTTTTAGCTTTTTCCTGTTAATCCTAGCATGATAAAGAAGATTCAAAGAGAGTGAGATGCCAGCTCCTTTCATTCAGTCAGTAGCTTCAAACATTTCTGGTATATGAAAAACATGTTTTTCAATGGCAAAAATCAATGAATATTGTAAATGCACAAACAGTAATATCTCCACATTGCAAGGTGCAATTCTGAAATTTTTTGCTTTTTCCTGTTAATCCTAGCATGATAAAGAAGATTCAATGAGATTGAGATGCCAGCTCCTTTCATTCAGTCAGTAGCTTCAAACATTTCTGGTATATGAAAAACATGTTTTTCAATGGCAAAAATCAATGAATATTGTAAATGCACAAACAGTAATATCTCCACATTGCAAGGTGCAATTCTGAAATTTTTTGCTTTTTCCTGCTAATCCTAGCATGATAAAGAAGATTCAAAGAGAGTGAGATGCCAGCTCCTTTCATTCAGTCAGTAGCTTCAAACATTTCTGGTATATGAAAAACATGTTTTTCAATGGCAAAAATCAATGAATATTGTAAATGCACAAACAGTAATATCTCCACATTGCAAGGTGCAATTCTGAAATTTTTTGCTTTTTCCTGCTAATCCTAGCATGATAAAGAAGATTCAAAGAGAGTGAGATGCCAGCTCCTTTCATTCAGTCAGTAGCTTCAAACATTTCTGGTATATGAAAAACATGTTTTTCAATGGCAAAAATCAATGAATATTGTAAATGCACAAACAGTAATATCTCCACATTGCAAGGTGCAATTCTGAAATTTTTTGCTTTTTCCTGCTAATCCTAGCATGATAAAGAAGATTCAAAGAGAGTGAGATGCCAGCTCCTTTCATTCAGTCAGTAGCTTCAAACATTTCTGGTATATGAAAAACATGTTTTTCAATGCAAAAATCAATGAATATTGTAAATGCACAAACAGTAATATCTCCACATTGCACGGTGCAATTCTGAAATTTTTAGCTTTTTCCTGTTAATCCTAGCATGATAAAGAAGATTCAAAGAGAGTGAGATGCCAGCTCCTTTCATTCAGTCAGTAGCTTCAAACATTTCTGGTATATGAAAAACATGTTTTTCAATGGCAAAAATCAATGAATATTGTAAATGCACAAACAGTAATATCTCCACATTGCAAGGTGCAATTCTGAAATTTTTTGCTTTTTCCTGCTAATCCTAGCATGATAAAGAAGATTCAAAGAGAGTGAGATGCCAGCTCCTTTCATTCAGTCAGTAGCTTCAAACATTTCTGGTATATGAAAAACATGTTTTTCAATGGCAAAAATCAATGAATATTGTAAATGCACAAACAGTAATGTCTCCACATTGCACGGTGCAATTCTGAAATTTTTAGCTTTTTCCTGTTAATCCTAGCATGATAAAGAAGATTCAAAGAGAGTGAGATGCCAGCTCCTTTCATTCAGTCAGTAGCTTCAAACATTTCTGGTATATGAAAAACATGTTTTTCAATGGCAAAAATCAATGAATATTGTAAATGCACAAACAGTAATATCTCCACATTGCAAGGTGCAATTCTGAAATTTTTAGCTTTTTCCTGTTAATCCTAGCATGATAAAGAAGATTCAAAGAGAGTGAGATGCCAGCTCCTTTCATTCAGTCAGTAGCTTCAAACATTTCTGGTATATGAAAAACATGTTTTTCAATGGCAAAAATCAATGAATATTGTAAATGCACAAACAGTAATATCTCCACATTGCAAGGTGCAATTCTGAAATTTTTTGCTTTTTCCTGCTAATCCTAGCATGATAAAGAAGATTCAAAGAGAGTGAGATGCCAGCTCCTTTCATTCAGTCAGTAGCTTCAAACATTTCTGGACGTTTTTCAATGGCAAAAATCAATGAATATTGTAAATGCACAAACAGTAATATCTCCACATTGCAAGGTGCAATTCTGAAATTTTTTGCTTTTTCCTGCTAATCCTAGCATGATAAAGAAGATTCAAAGAGAGTGAGATGCCAGCTCCTTTCATTCAGTCAGTAGCTTCAAACATTTCTGGTATATGAAAAACATGTTTTTCAATGGCAAAAATCAATGAATATTGTAAATGCACAAACAGTAATATCTCCACATTGCACGGTGCAATTCTGAAATTTTTAGCTTTTTCCTGTTAATCCTAGCATGATAAAGAAGATTCAAAGAGAGTGAGATGCCAGCTCCTTTCATTCAGTCAGTAGCTTCAAACATTTCTGGTATATGAAAAACATGTTTTTCAATGGCAAAAATCAATGAATATTGTAAATGCACAAACAGTAATATCTCCACATTGCAAGGTGCAATTCTGAAATTTTTAGCTTTTTCCTGTTAATCCTAGCATGATAAAGAAGATTCAAAGAGAGTGAGATGCCAGCTCCTTTCATTCAGTCAGTAGCTTCAAACATTTCTGGTATATGAAAAACATGTTTTTCAATGGCAAAAATCAATGAATATTGTAAATGCACAAACAGTAATATCTCCACATTGCAAGGTGCAATTCTGAAATTTTTTGCTTTTTCCTGCTAATCCTAGCATGATAAAGAAGATTCAAAGAGAGTGAGATGCCAGCTCCTTTCATTCAGTCAGTAGCTTCAAACATTTCTGGACGTTTTTCAATGGCAAAAATCAATGAATATTGTAAATGCACAAACAGTAATATCTCCACATTGCAAGGTGCAATTCTGAAATTTTTTGCTTTTTCCTGCTAATCCTAGCATGATAAAGAAGATTCAAAGAGAGTGAGATGCCAGCTCCTTTCATTCAGTCAGTAGCTTCAAACATTTCTGGTATATGAAAAACATGTTTTTCAATGGCAAAAATCAATGAATATTGTAAATGCACAAACAGTAATATCTCCACATTGCACGGTGCAATTCTGAAATTTTTAGCTTTTTCCTGTTAATCCTAGCATGATAAAGAAGATTCAAAGAGAGTGAGATGCCAGCTCCTTTCATTCAGTCAGTAGCTTCAAACATTTCTGGTATATGAAAAACATGTTTTTCAATGGCAAAAATCAATGAATATTGTAAATGCACAAACAGTAATATCTCCACATTGCAAGGTGCAATTCTGAAATTTTTTGCTTTTTCCTGTTAATCCTAGCATGATAAAGAAGATTCAAAGAGAGTGAGATGCCAGCTCCTTTCATTCAGTCAGTAGCTTCAAACATTTCTGGTATATGAAAAACATGTTTTTCAATGGCAAAAATCAATGAATATTGTAAATGCACAAACAGTAATATCTCCACATTGCAAGGTGCAATTCTGAAATTTTTTGCTTTTTCCTGCTAATCCTAGCATGATAAAGAAGATTCAAAGAGAGTGAGATGCCAGCTCCTTTCATTCAGTCAGTAGCTTCAAACATTTCTGGACGTTTTTCAATGGCAAAAATCAATGAATATTGTAAATGCACAAACAGTAATATCTCCACATTGCAAGGTGCAATTCTGAAATTTTTTGCTTTTTCCTGCTAATCCTAGCATGATAAAGAAGATTCAAAGAGAGTGAGATGCCAGCTCCTTTCATTCAGTCAGTAGCTTCAAACATTTCTGGTATATGAAAAACGTTTTTCAATGGCAAAAATCAATGAATATTGTAAATGCACAAACAGTAATATCTCCACATTGCACAGTGCAATTCTGAAATTTTTAGCTTTTTCCTGTTAATCCTAGCATGATAAAGAAGATTCAGAGAGTGAGATGCCAGCTCCTTTCATTCAGTCAGTAGCTTCAAACATTTCTGGTATATGAAAAACATGTTTTTCAATGGCAAAAATCAATGAATATTGTAAATGCACAAACAGTAATATCTCCACATTGCAAGGTGCAATTCTGAAATTTTTTGCTTTTTCCTGTTAATCCTAGCATGATAAAGAAGATTCAAAGAGAGTGAGATGCCAGCTCCTTTCATTCAGTCAGTAGCTTCAAACATTTCTGGTATATGAAAAACATGTTTTTCAATGGCAAAAATCAATGAATATTGTAAATGCACAAACAGTAATATCTCCACATTGCAAGGTGCAATTCTGAAATTTTTTGCTTTTTCCTGCTAATCCTAGCATGATAAAGAAGATTCAAAGAGAGTGAGATGCCAGCTCCTTTCATTCAGTCAGTAGCTTCAAACATTTCTGGTATATGAAAAACGTTTTTCAATGGCAAAAATCAATGAATATTGTAAATGCACAAACAGTAATATCTCCACATTGCACGGTGCAATTCTGAAATTTTTAGCTTTTTCCTGTTAATCCTAGCATGATAAAGAAGATTCAAAGAGAGTGAGATGCCAGCTCCTTTCATTCAGTCAGTAGCTTCAAACATTTCTGGTATATGAAAAACATGTTTTTCAATGGCAAAAATCAATGAATATTGTAAATGCACAAACAGTAATATCTCCACATTGCAAGGTGCAATTCTGAAATTTTTTGCTTTTTCCTGTTAATCCTAGCATGATAAAGAAGATTCAAAGAGAGTGAGATGCCAGCTCCTTTCATTCAGTCAGTAGCTTCAAACATTTCTGGTATATGAAAAACATGTTTTTCAATGGCAAAAATCAATGAATATTGTAAATGCACAAACAGTAATATCTCCACATTGCAAGGTGCAATTCTGAAATTTTTTGCTTTTTCCTGCTAATCCTAGCATGATAAAGAAGATTCAAAGAGAGTGAGATGCCAGCTCCTTTCATTCAGTCAGTAGCTTCAAACATTTCTGGTATATGAAAAACATGTTTTTCAATGGCAAAAATCAATGAATATTGTAAATGCACAAACAGTAATATCTCCACATTGCACGGTGCAATTCTGAAATTTTTAGCTTTTTCCTGTTAATCCTAGCATGATAAAGAAGATTCAAAGAGAGTGAGATGCCAGCTCCTTTCATTCAGTCAGTAGCTTCAAACATTTCTGGTATATGAAAAACATGTTTTTCAATGGCAAAAATCAATGAATATTGTAAATGCACAAACAGTAATATCTCCACATTGCAAGGTGCAATTCTGAAATTTTTTGCTTTTTCCTGCTAATCCTAGCATGATAAAGAAGATTCAAAGAGAGTGAGATGCCAGCTCCTTTCATTCAGTCAGTAGCTTCAAACATTTCTGGACGTTTTTCAATGGCAAAAATCAATGAATATTGTAAATGCACAAACAGTAATATCTCCACATTGCAAGGTGCAATTCTGAAATTTTTTGCTTTTTCCTGTTAATCCTAGCATGATAAAGAAGATTCAAAGAGAGTGAGATGCCAGCTCCTTTCATTCAGTCAGTAGCTTCAAACATTTCTGGTATATGAAAAACGTTTTTCAATGGCAAAAATCAATGAATATTGTAAATGCACAAACAGTAATATCTCCACATTGCAAGGTGCAATTCTGAAATTTTTTGCTTTTTCCTGTTAATCCTAGCATGATAAAGAAGATTCAATGAGATTGAGATGCCAGCTCCTTTCATTCAGTCAGTAGCTTCAAACATTTCTGGTATATGAAAAACATGTTTTTCAATGGCAAAAATCAATGAATATTGTAAATGCACAAACAGTAATATCTCCACATTGCAAGGTGCAATTCTGAAATTTTTTGCTTTTTCCTGCTAATCCTAGCATGATAAAGAAGATTCAAAGAGAGTGAGATGCCAGCTCCTTTCATTCAGTCAGTAGCTTCAAACATTTCTGGTATATGAAAAACATGTTTTTCAATGGCAAAAATCAATGAATATTGTAAATGCACAAACAGTAATATCTCCACATTGCACGGTGCAATTCTGAAATTTTTAGCTTTTTCCTGTTAATCCTAGCATGATAAAGAAGATTCAAAGAGAGTGAGATGCCAGCTCCTTTCATTCAGTCAGTAGCTTCAAACATTTCTGGTATATGAAAAACATGTTTTTCAATGGCAAAAATCAATGAATATTGTAAATGCACAAACAGTAATATCTCCACATTGCAAGGTGCAATTCTGAAATTTTTTGCTTTTTCCTGCTAATCCTAGCATGATAAAGAAGATTCAAAGAGAGTGAGATGCCAGCTCCTTTCATTCAGTCAGTAGCTTCAAACATTTCTGGACGTTTTTCAATGGCAAAAATCAATGAATATTGTAAATGCACAAACAGTAATATCTCCACATTGCAAGGTGCAATTCTGAAATTTTTTGCTTTTTCCTGTTAATCCTAGCATGATAAAGAAGATTCAAAGAGAGTGAGATGCCAGCTCCTTTCATTCAGTCAGTAGCTTCAAACATTTCTGGTATATGAAAAACGTTTTTCAATGGCAAAAATCAATGAATATTGTAAATGCACAAACAGTAATATCTCCACATTGCAAGGTGCAATTCTGAAATTTTTTGCTTTTTCCTGTTAATCCTAGCATGATAAAGAAGATTCAATGAGATTGAGATGCCAGCTCCTTTCATTCAGTCAGTAGCTTCAAACATTTCTGGTATATGAAAAACATGTTTTTCAATGGCAAAAATCAATGAATATTGTAAATGCACAAACAGTAATATCTCCACATTGCAAGGTGCAATTCTGAAATTTTTTGCTTTTTCCTGCTAATCCTAGCATGATAAAGAAGATTCAAAGAGAGTGAGATGCCAGCTCCTTTCATTCAGTCAGTAGCTTCAAACATTTCTGGTATATGAAAAACATGTTTTTCAATGGCAAAAATCAATGAATATTGTAAATGCACAAACAGTAATATCTCCACATTGCACGGTGCAATTCTGAAATTTTTTGCTTTTTCCTGTTAATCCTAGCATGATAAAGAAGATTCAAAGAGAGTGAGATGCCAGCTCCTTTCATTCAGTCAGTAGCTTCAAACATTTCTGGTATATGAAAAACATGTTTTTCAATGGCAAAAATCAATGAATATTGTAAATGCACAAACAGTAATATCTCCACATTGCACGGTGCAATTCTGAAATTTTTAGCTTTTTCCTGTTAATCCTAGCATGATAAAGAAGATTCAAAGAGAGTGAGATGCCAGCTCCTTTCATTCAGTCAGTAGCTTCAAACATTTCTGGTATATGAAAAACATGTTTTTCAATGGCAAAAATCAATGAATATTGTAAATGCACAAACAGTAATATCTCCACATTGCAAGGTGCAATTCTGAAATTTTTTGCTTTTTCCTGTTAATCCTAGCATGATAAAGAAGATTCAATGAGATTGAGATGCCAGCTCCTTTCATTCAGTCAGTAGCTTCAAACATTTCTGGTATATGAAAAACATGTTTTTCAATGGCAAAAATCAATGAATATTGTAAATGCACAAACAGTAATATCTCCACATTGCAAGGTGCAATTCTGAAATTTTTTGCTTTTTCCTGCTAATCCTAGCATGATAAAGAAGATTCAAAGAGAGTGAGATGCCAGCTCCTTTCATTCAGTCAGTAGCTTCAAACATTTCTGGTATATGAAAAACATGTTTTTCAATGGCAAAAATCAATGAATATTGTAAATGCACAAACAGTAATATCTCCACATTGCAAGGTGCAATTCTGAAATTTTTTGCTTTTTCCTGCTAATCCTAGCATGATAAAGAAGATTCAAAGAGAGTGAGATGCCAGCTCCTTTCATTCAGTCAGTAGCTTCAAACATTTCTGGTATATGAAAAACATGTTTTTCAATGGCAAAAATCAATGAATATTGTAAATGCACAAACAGTAATATCTCCACATTGCAAGGTGCAATTCTGAAATTTTTTGCTTTTTCCTGCTAATCCTAGCATGATAAAGAAGATTCAAAGAGAGTGAGATGCCAGCTCCTTTCATTCAGTCAGTAGCTTCAAACATTTCTGGTATATGAAAAACATGTTTTTCAATGCAAAAATCAATGAATATTGTAAATGCACAAACAGTAATATCTCCACATTGCACGGTGCAATTCTGAAATTTTTAGCTTTTTCCTGTTAATCCTAGCATGATAAAGAAGATTCAAAGAGAGTGAGATGCCAGCTCCTTTCATTCAGTCAGTAGCTTCAAACATTTCTGGTATATGAAAAACATGTTTTTCAATGGCAAAAATCAATGAATATTGTAAATGCACAAACAGTAATATCTCCACATTGCAAGGTGCAATTCTGAAATTTTTTGCTTTTTCCTGCTAATCCTAGCATGATAAAGAAGATTCAAAGAGAGTGAGATGCCAGCTCCTTTCATTCAGTCAGTAGCTTCAAACATTTCTGGTATATGAAAAACATGTTTTTCAATGGCAAAAATCAATGAATATTGTAAATGCACAAACAGTAATATCTCCACATTGCAAGGTGCAATTCTGAAATTTTTTGCTTTTTCCTGTTAATCCTAGCATGATAAAGATTCAAAGAGAGTGAGATGCCCAGCTCCTTTCATTCAGTCAGTAGCTTCAAACATTTCTGGTATATGAAAAACATGTTTTTCAATGGCAAAAATCAATGAATATTGTAAATGCACAAACAGTAATATCTCCACATTGCAAGGTGCAATTCTGAAATTTTTTGCTTTTTTCCTGTTAATCCTAGCATGATAAAGAAGATTCAGAGATTGAGATGCCAGCTCCTTTCATGTCAGTAGCTTCAAACATTTTCTGGTATATGAAAAACATGTTTTTCAATGGCAAAAATCAATGAATATTGTAAATGCACAAACAGTAATATCTCCACATTGCAAGGTGCAATTCTGAAATTTTTTGCTTTTTCCTGCTAATCCTAGCATGATAAAGAAGATTCAAAGAGAGTGAGATGCCAGCTCCTTCATTCAGTCAGTAGCTTCAAACATTTCTGGTATATGAAAAACATGTTTTTCAATGGCAAAAATCAATGAATATTGTAAATGCACAAACAGTAATATCTCCACATTGCAAGGTGCAATTCTGAAATTTTTTGCTTTTTCCTGCTAATCCTAGCATGATAAAGAAGATTCAAAGAGAGTGAGATGCCAGCTCCTTTCATTCAGTCAGTAGCTTCAAACATTTCTGGTATATGAAAAACATGTTTTTCAATGCAAAAATCAATGAATATTGTAAATGCACAAACAGTAATATCTCCACATTGCACGGTGCAATTCTGAAATTTTTAGCTTTTTCCTGTTAATCCTAGCATGATAAAGAAGATTCAAAGAGAGTGAGATGCCAGCTCCTTTCATTCAGTCAGTAGCTTCAAACATTTCTGGTATATGAAAAACATGTTTTTCAATGGCAAAAATCAATGAATATTGTAAATGCACAAACAGTAATATCTCCACATTGCAAGGTGCAATTCTGAAATTTTTAGCTTTTTCCTGTTAATCCTAGCATGATAAAGAAGATTCAAAGAGAGTGAGATGCCAGCTCCTTTCATTCAGTCAGTAGCTTCAAACATTTCTGGTATATGAAAAACATGTTTTTCAATGGCAAAAATCAATGAATATTGTAAATGCACAAACAGTAATATCTCCACATTGCAAGGTGCAATTCTGAAATTTTTTGCTTTTTCCTGCTAATCCTAGCATGATAAAGAAGATTCAAAGAGAGTGAGATGCCAGCTCCTTTCATTCAGTCAGTAGCTTCAAACATTTCTGGACGTTTTTCAATGGCAAAAATCAATGAATATTGTAAATGCACAAACAGTAATATCTCCACATTGCAAGGTGCAATTCTGAAATTTTTTGCTTTTTCCTGCTAATCCTAGCATGATAAAGAAGATTCAAAGAGAGTGAGATGCCAGCTCCTTTCATTCAGTCAGTAGCTTCAAACATTTCTGGTATATGAAAAACATGTTTTTCAATGGCAAAAATCAATGAATATTGTAAATGCACAAACAGTAATATCTCCACATTGCACGGTGCAATTCTGAAATTTTTAGCTTTTTCCTGTTAATCCTAGCATGATAAAGAAGATTCAAAGAGAGTGAGATGCCAGCTCCTTTCATTCAGTCAGTAGCTTCAAACATTTCTGGTATATGAAAAACATGTTTTTCAATGGCAAAAATCAATGAATATTGTAAATGCACAAACAGTAATATCTCCACATTGCAAGGTGCAATTCTGAAATTTTTTGCTTTTTCCTATTAATCCTAGCATGATAAAGAAGATTCAAAGAGAGTGAGATGCCAGCTCCTTTCATTCAGTCAGTAGCTTCAAACATTTCTGGTATATGAAAAACATGTTTTCAATGGCAAAAATCAATGAATATTGTAAATGCACAAACAGTAATATCTCCACATTGCAAGGTGCAATTCTGAAATTTTTTGCTTTTTCTGCTAATCCTAGCATGATAAAGAAGATTCAAAGAGAGTGAGATGCCAGCTCCTTTCATTCAGTCAGTAGCTTCAAACATTTCTGGACGTTTTTCAATGGCAAAATCAATGAATATTGTAAATGCACAAACAGTAATATCTCCACATTGCAAGGTGCAATTCTGAAATTTTTGCTTTTTCCTGCTAATCCTAGCATGATAAAGAAGATTCAAAGAGAGTGAGATGCCAGCTCCTTTCATTCAGTCAGTAGCTTCAAACATTTCTGGTATATGAAAAACATGTTTTTCAATGGCAAAAATCAATGAATATTGTAAATGCACAAACAGTAATATCTCCACATTGCACGGTGCAATTCTGAAATTTTTAGCTTTTTCCTGTTAATCCTAGCATGATAAAGAAGATTCAAAGAGAGTGAGATGCCAGCTCCTTTCATTCAGTCAGTAGCTTCAAACATTTCTGGTATATGAAAAACATGTTTTTCAATGGCAAAAATCAATGAATATTGTAAATGCACAAACAGTAATATCTCCACATTGCAAGGTGCAATTCTGAAATTTTTTTTTGCTTTTTCCTGTTAATCCTAGCATGATAAAGAAGATTCAAAGAGAGTGAGATGCCAGCTCCTTTCATTCAGTCAGTAGCTTCAAACATTTCTGGTATATGAAAAACATGTTTTTCAATGGCAAAAATCAATGAATATTGTAAATGCACAAACAGTAATATCTCCACATTGCAAGGTGCAATTCTGAAATTTTTTGCTTTTTCCTGCTAATCCTAGCATGATAAAGAAGATTCAAAGAGAGTGAGATGCCAGCTCCTTTCATTCAGTCAGTAGCTTCAAACATTTCTGGACGTTTTTCAATGGCAAAAATCAATGAATATTGTAAATGCACAAACAGTAATATCTCCACATTGCAAGGTGCAATTCTGAAATTTTTTGCTTTTTCCTGCTAATCCTAGCATGATAAAGAAGATTCAAAGAGAGTGAGATGCCAGCTCCTTTCATTCAGTCAGTAGCTTCAAACATTTCTGGTATATGAAAAACGTTTTTCAATGGCAAAAATCAATGAATATTGTAAATGCACAAACAGTAATATCTCCACATTGCACAGTGCAATTCTGAAATTTTTAGCTTTTTCCTGTTAATCCTAGCATGATAAAGAAGATTCAGAGAGTGAGATGCCAGCTCCTTTCATTCAGTCAGTAGCTTCAAACATTTCTGGTATATGAAAAACATGTTTTTCAATGCAAAAATCAATGAATATTGTAAATGCACAAACAGTAATATCTCCACATTGCAAGGTGCAATTCTGAAATTTTTTGCTTTTTCCTGTTAATCCTAGCATGATAAAGAAGATTCAAAGAGAGTGAGATGCCAGCTCCTTTCATTCAGTCAGTAGCTTCAAACATTTCTGGTATATGAAAAACATGTTTTTCAATGGCAAAAATCAATGAATATTGTAAATGCACAAACAGTAATATCTCCACATTGCAAGGTGCAATTCTGAAATTTTTTGCTTTTTCCTGCTAATCCTAGCATGATAAAGAAGATTCAAAGAGAGTGAGATGCCAGCTCCTTTCATTCAGTCAGTAGCTTCAAACATTTCTGGTATATGAAAAACGTTTTTCAATGGCAAAAATCAATGAATATTGTAAATGCACAAACAGTAATATCTCCACATTGCACGGTGCAATTCTGAAATTTTTAGCTTTTTCCTGTTAATCCTAGCATGATAAAGAAGATTCAAAGAGAGTGAGATGCCAGCTCCTTTCATTCAGTCAGTAGCTTCAAACATTTCTGGTATATGAAAAACATGTTTTTCAATGGCAAAAATCAATGAATATTGTAAATGCACAAACAGTAATATCTCCACATTGCAAGGTGCAATTCTGAAATTTTTTGCTTTTTCCTGTTAATCCTAGCATGATAAAGAAGATTCAAAGAGAGTGAGATGCCAGCTCCTTTCATTCAGTCAGTAGCTTCAAACATTTCTGGTATATGAAAAACATGTTTTTCAATGGCAAAAATCAATGAATATTGTAAATGCACAAACAGTAATATCTCCACATTGCAAGGTGCAATTCTGAAATTTTTTGCTTTTTCCTGCTAATCCTAGCATGATAAAGAAGATTCAAAGAGAGTGAGATGCCAGCTCCTTTCATTCAGTCAGTAGCTTCAAACATTTCTGGTATATGAAAAACATGTTTTTCAATGGCAAAAATCAATGAATATTGTAAATGCACAAACAGTAATATCTCCACATTGCACGGTGCAATTCTGAAATTTTTAGCTTTTTCCTGTTAATCCTAGCATGATAAAGAAGATTCAAAGAGAGTGAGATGCCAGCTCCTTTCATTCAGTCAGTAGCTTCAAACATTTCTGGTATATGAAAAACATGTTTTTCAATGGCAAAAATCAATGAATATTGTAAATGCACAAACAGTAATATCTCCACATTGCAAGGTGCAATTCTGAAATTTTTTGCTTTTTCCTGCTAATCCTAGCATGATAAAGAAGATTCAAAGAGAGTGAGATGCCAGCTCCTTTCATTCAGTCAGTAGCTTCAAACATTTCTGGACGTTTTTCAATGGCAAAAATCAATGAATATTGTAAATGCACAAACAGTAATATCTCCACATTGCAAGGTGCAATTCTGAAATTTTTTGCTTTTTCCTGTTAATCCTAGCATGATAAAGAAGATTCAAAGAGAGTGAGATGCCAGCTCCTTTCATTCAGTCAGTAGCTTCAAACATTTCTGGTATATGAAAAACGTTTTTCAATGGCAAAAATCAATGAATATTGTAAATGCACAAACAGTAATATCTCCACATTGCAAGGTGCAATTCTGAAATTTTTTGCTTTTTCCTGTTAATCCTAGCATGATAAAGAAGATTCAATGAGATTGAGATGCCAGCTCCTTTCATTCAGTCAGTAGCTTCAAACATTTCTGGTATATGAAAAACATGTTTTTCAATGGCAAAAATCAATGAATATTGTAAATGCACAAACAGTAATATCTCCACATTGCAAGGTGCAATTCTGAAATTTTTTGCTTTTTCCTGCTAATCCTAGCATGATAAAGAAGATTCAAAGAGAGTGAGATGCCAGCTCCTTTCATTCAGTCAGTAGCTTCAAACATTTCTGGTATATGAAAAACATGTTTTTCAATGGCAAAAATCAATGAATATTGTAAATGCACAAACAGTAATATCTCCACATTGCACGGTGCAATTCTGAAATTTTTTGCTTTTTCCTGTTAATCCTAGCATGATAAAGAAGATTCAAAGAGAGTGAGATGCCAGCTCCTTTCATTCAGTCAGTAGCTTCAAACATTTCTGGTATATGAAAAACATGTTTTTCAATGGCAAAAATCAATGAATATTGTAAATGCACAAACAGTAATATCTCCACATTGCAAGGTGCAATTCTGAAATTTTTAGCTTTTTCCTGTTAATCCTAGCATGATAAAGAAGATTCAAAGAGAGTGAGATGCCAGCTCCTTTCATTCAGTCAGTAGCTTCAAACATTTCTGGTATATGAAAAACATGTTTTTCAATGGCAAAAATCAATGAATATTGTAAATGCACAAACAGTAATATCTCCACATTGCAAGGTGCAATTCTGAAATTTTTTGCTTTTTCCTGTTAATCCTAGCATGATAAAGAAGATTCAATGAGATTGAGATGCCAGCTCCTTTCAT